>NC_053421.1:24964599-25187099 GCF_016859285.1 Xiphias gladius | reverse complement strand
GACTGAGTCAACTGAGATCTGTCGGTGATATTTTAAAGGGTCACTGTTTACCCAAATTTCAAGAAAACTTAAGTCAGAGTTGCGCGGACTTCACGCATAAACATCAGTTTACTCGCCTCGGTTAGAACTACTCAGCGCGTGAAAACAGTTGCAAAATGTCCTCTGCGGCTCCGGAGGAGTTTCCTAAAGTCTGAGGAGATAACCCAGATGACGGTGTCGGGGTTATCCCTCGCTGGAACTGAGAGTCTGTGGTACAGGGGGCGGGTGTAAGACACAGGCATTTACAAGGCAGAAAGGGTCTTATGAAAGACACCATCTGGATGCATTATGGGAAGTGTAGGCTCAAGCCTTTTAGGAGCTGTACCCAAACAACTTCGATTTTGACCTCTCTCGTTTTAATTTGCCTTCTGTGAGTCCCCCAGCTTTAAGCAAACTGCAGCACTGAAACACTTTCAACACCAGTGGTATCTAACCCTACAGATTTTTTTTTTTGAGATATACATCTGTGATTTCTGCCTCCACCTCGGCACAATGGAGGTGAACCGACTATTTCTTCTGTAAAAAGTAGCTTGAATGAAAGCTGTTCATGCGAGGTTTGCGGATTTTTCCAGAGCAACCAGGACACCGTTTCTGGTAGGAGACGTTGCTGTAAAATTCTTTGAAAATGTTTTTAATTTCCAGTGCTCTCAGCACCACAGACAAAATCCCGTTCACCTCCATTGTTACGGGGTGACAGCAAGAGGGTCAGATAATTTGTGTAATTTGGAAGGACTGATGCGTAAATTCAACGCTCATCATTAATTCAGGGTTAAACGTGTTGAGCACACAACTGACGGTCTGATGCACTGACTTACACTGTCGCTTTTAATCTGGTAATGGGCATTAGCTGCACTTTATCCAATCACATTCAGTGGAAGTCAATGTTATTTGCTTGTAGTGTTTGTTGAATTGGACTTTCACTTCATGCACAGGTTCCATTGTAACTAAGTCACTGGATGATAAGTGACCATAAATCCTTAACCTAACGCAACCTGCTGTGTCTTTACTTGAACAGCAGCGGACGTTAAGAACACAGTTGCGTTAGCCGAGCGTTGCCAAAAAAATGATGCAGAATTCGAGATTCCTCTGGTTGCACCGGTATCAAAAACGTCGTGGTGGCTAAAGGGGAAATGTGCATAAGAGGTGTGGAGGCATTTAAATCTTAATGGTCATGGATGGACCAGTACAAAATGGAGGCCTGGATAAGTGGTTCGGTAGATATATAGCCATGTTAAAAGATAGACGCAAGCAGCCTCTGTGATCCGTGTTAATGACAACAGCTGGAGAAAGAGTTTTACCAAAGTTAATTTAGATGCAGTTAGTTTGAGGAAATACATGAAGTTTCTATTTAAGATGTAAATGTACGGAGTGAATGTTGCTCCATAAAATCAAAGTTGATTAAGTGACATCAAATTACAATTAATATATCTATTTATAATTATTATAAGCAAATATTTATTTTAACAAAAATACAAAAATGTATGAGCGCCAACTCCTCAGGTCGGGACTCAGCGGTCCCCGCACATCTGCGGGACAAGGGACGCATCATTTGGAGGACGGCAACGAGAAGGCCGATGGTTTGGAAGAGGAGTGACAGAGGCCATCTACGTGGAACTGGTACGACCATCACTTAACAGAGGAGGTGGTCTACGACTCCACTATTTAGCCACTTGCAATGCAGTCTTTAGATCCCACCCCCGGGTAGCTTAACACCCATCCACACCAAGACTCACGTGACCCCGACGACTCACACGGGACCTCAGCTACTGTCGAGGCGTTGCGTTGCCCTCGCGTAGCACTTAGAAACACCGTGACCTGGGTGACTGAGGACCTTCACAGACATACACATCAGGATAAATTGGTTTGCATACTGTACGCCGCGCATCGCCACCTGCGCACTTAACATTCTCCGCGCAGCAGTTTAACACCGTTGTGCCTTTGAAGTATCTCTCACGTGGACAAAAAGTTAATTGAATCAGAGTCTTAATGCTACGCTTCACCGTTTTAACGTCTCCAACGAAGCCTAAACATCAGCCGTGTTTGCAAAGTAGTTCAGTCCGCAGGCACGCATCGCGCCAACACACACACACACACACACACACGTACACGCACACTCTCCCTTCACTCCAGCACAAATGTGCCGTGGTGCCCACATATGTTGCCATGGTTACATCATGCCTATTTGCCCTACGTAGTTATGTGGGATACCATGACATGGTTCTTCAACAAAACACAGTAGTAATGAGAATACATCCGCCATCCTTCTTATTGACAAAGACGCCACCGTCTCCTCTTGATCTGCTTTACTTTGCGAAGAAGCGAACGTAAGTAGCAGAGCAACTTAAAGATTTCCAACAATTCTACACGTTTTTCGATGTTTTTGCCAAACAAAATCTAAATATTTATATTCTATGTCTGTGGTTGGTCATATCAACCATACCTTAGCATTAATCTGAGGATGTTTCCATCCCTTTCTTTTCTTTTTACCTGCTAGACAACCAGACTACCAGCTGCCTCTAATCCACTCCTGACCTGAACCACGCTACAGGTTGCTGCTATCCACCTACTCTGATCTCATCACTAGACCAGCTTGTAGCTTACGACAGAGGAAATGGTGAGTAATATGACACGATTACTGTACAAGTTCAGCTCAACTCTTTATTTGCACAGACTGGATAATGAAACTTTGATGCTGATGTTGCTCCAAGTCTATTTTTTGTTGTTTTGTTTTTTGTTTTCTTTTTCCGTCCGTTTTTGTTTCTTCACCGCCAGTGACTTCAGTTAGCTCTCATATTTAGTTGGTCTCCCTTGGTGTGAAAATGCCCTCTTGATTTGCCTAACTCAGACTACTGACACCGCATAGCTGAACTACACAATGCATTTTTACACAGAGTGAGGGCTGTGGATTTCGTCCTCACATCGCTCGCACTGAAATTGATCTAGAAAGTGATCTCTTTAGCAGCTGGTATTGACAGGAGAGGCATTTACAATGACTAATGAGCTTTTCAATTTGCATACGGGCATGTCATTATTGTTTTAAGATGCACCTAAAAAAAAAAAGTGAACCTCCACTTCAAGGGGTATTCTAGGATGCATACTGTGTGTACATGCAACCAGACGATAAAATTAAAAAAGCAAAATGCAGAAATAAAATACGATGCCACTGCGGGTTTTGCAGACTGTTCGGATGTAGCTGCGGTTGGGGAAAAACCTGTTTGAAACTGCACGAGGGCTGACTGTCCCCGATGCTGACTAATTACCCACAGGTCCATGTAGACTGTTTACATAGAGGACAATAACAGCGCTGGACTATTTTCAAAAGTGAAAAAGTTTGACTGGATCATTTAAATGAACCAATCTGTAACCGGAATTTAAGAAACTACTGAATGTCTCGTTAGTTTGGATTGGCATTGACCCAATAACATATCAGAGCTTTATTACCTGCAGTGGCTCATCAGATCCCTTCAGTTCACTCAGACAGAGAGACCATTGTTTTACATGCCACAGCCCTGGATGTCTATACTGTCTGGGATTGAGTAATGAGTGCACAATCAAATTCGGGAGATGCAGAGGGCAGAGGAAGTTCAAACTTTAACTGAGTTTCTAAGATTATGCATCTTCCTGCAACTTCTCTCCTCAACCGAAGTCCTTACGAGTAGCAAGTTATATTTTTTTGACGGAAGGAGTTTACACTTGATGGTGAATTGAAATGACTCAGAGTTAAAATCCCCCTAAAATATTACCACACAGAGTTATTTTGGTTTCTCTCACATCTTCCTCTGTGAGTGATTCATCTTTTACGAGTTTCTGAAAATTTCCCTGTTGCCTTCCACCTGGTTACGACTGACATCCGTAGCTAAATCCCACCCATATGTCTTGCGCTAATTTACCAGTAATCAATTACGATCAAATTACGCAAGCTTAATTTTCTTTTGACAGTCGGCACTAAACTGTGATTGACAAACTTCAGAAGTGGACCTGAAATGTCGCTGCCCGCACGCATTACTCAGACGTTAACTCTGCGGCTCGCCAAGGTGTGTACGTTAGTGAGTAATAGGCGCTATTAATAAAGCTAAGCCATGCGTGACTCGACTTTTCTCTCTGCAGCCGCCTCTCACGGCTGACTTCTTACCGGGGATTCAGTTGTGTGAGTTTGGATCAGTCTAATCACATTTGTTTAATTAAGCACAGCTAATAAACTCTCCAGGAGATAGGGTGTCTGACTGTGACAGTGGCACCGCATTGAGATGCATGTCAAACACAGAGGCGTGGTATCAGTGTGGCTCCCGCGGCTCTGTGCCGGTTGACGTGCCTGGCATCCAACCACGTCTGCAAGCCTGACACAAGAAAGCCGGAGGTTACGGGGGGTACAATGGATGGATGTCAGTCGAATGTCTAACAGGGAACTTTCCTTTGTAGAAGTTGCAGTGTGCCGTTGGGCTTTTAATATCACGAACACGCTCCGTCCTCCTGACGCAGTGTCAGAAAACCTGAGTTAACGCAGGTGGCGTCACCCTTTAAAGTAGATCCGACCATTGATTATTCAGGGAAGACTGACTGAGCATTAAGCTCTTTTTACAGCAATGCCCTGGGATCACTTTTATACAGGCTAGAAGGATGTACAATACGTGATAACAACCACATTGCTAATAATGATAAGATGGTGAAAAAAGTCGAAAATAAAACAAAAAAACTAGCAGGCATGAATGAGATATAGCAATAATCCCTCTGCAAATATTGAATAAAACAATAAACAACAACCATGTCTGCGAATCAACCAAAGCAGGACTTTGTTCCATTTGTTTTGTGTGGGAAAAAAACTAAAAGCTAATTTACCAAGCGGGATTGATGACAAATGGATTTGACTCTTAGGAGAGAAGTGAGGTAGAAGGGTGACTTGCTCAAAAATGCCTTATAAACAAAAAGCCAGGCAGAGTCTTTCCCTTCTATCGCTGAGAGAGGACCGTCCCACATTCTGATATAGTTCACAGCAATGAAATAGTCGCTGATATCGACATTATGAAGAAATGCCTGCTTTAATGCAATATTTTGCCAGTTCTTGAGACCCGTTACCGGAAGCTCCCGCCGCCTGTTGTCGGACTGCCCCTCCGGCAGGCAGAGAATGGTCAGTTGATATTCGAGGCGGCGTCAAAAGCGGTTGGTTCAAAATGAACTGGCAGATCAAGCGCAGTAGCGCTACTGAAGCACCGGCGGGGGAAAAGGTGCTCCGATCCTTTGCTGAAGTAAAAGTACCAATGCTGCGCCGTAAAAATATTCCGTTACAAGTAAAAGCTCTTCAAAAAGTAAAAGTACAGAAACATTATCATCTAAATTTACTGAAAGTATTAAAAGTAAAAGTACTTGTTTTGCAGAAAACTGGCCCCTGTTAGTGACATATGATAATAAATTACATCAGTGTGTCGCTACCTTTTTACGGTTGTAGCTGCTTGAGGTGGAGCTAGTTTTAGCTACTTTGCATAGAGTAGTTTAGTCCAGTGGTCCCCAATTTACGGCCGGGGGCCCCTCCACAGGGTCAGAAGATAAAAGTGAGAGGTTGTAAGATAATTAATGGGCAAGGAAAGAAGAAAAGGTTAGAGGGATGCTTAGAAGTTTAGAGGGGAACATGTCACTTTGATGGAACTGCTAACAATCCAGAGCCATCTGAAACATGACAAGGGGCCTGTTAAACTATCAATACCAGGGTGAGTAACATCAGAAGTCCAGTGGACCATCGTGGTTTCAAAGTAGGCTCAAGTAGCAGGAAGCAGCATTGTTTTTATTTTTTTTATTACATTTGTTTTCCAGCGACACCCATGGGTGGATCAACAAAACGTGCTTTTAACTATCACCACGATAATTCACTAACCTTAACCAAGTAATACCTATGTATTAATCTGGAGGATTTGTTGGGTTAGGATTAGGACTAAAAGGACTATGGTTAAGAGAAACCATTACATTGAGGGGAAGAACTGCTACCCAAGCATTAAGGGACCGAGGGAAAATCAATTAAAAATACAGCCGCAAGGGGCAGTTTGTGAGTTTACACCTTTTTGCGCTCGCCAGAGGGAAGCGTCTCAGTCGCCCAAAATTAGAGCCACAAGCGACAACGAGCGGGTTACAGGCCTCACAAAGCCGAGCAGAGCCACTTCAGCTAGTTGGAGTCTGCGTAAAGAATCTTTCATCATCACAGTGGATGCAGAAAAAAAAAATCTCAATTCAACGCGCTGTTCATGTTGTAAGTAACATCTTATCTTAGCTCAGTGCTGTTTATTAATATTTTCCTCCAGACGGAATTAGCATTAAGTCAATCGTTTGACTGGCGTTAATGACAGGCTTATGAAAAGAGAAAAAGGATAATGCAATGGAAGGTGTTATTGTGACACTGAGCCGTTGGTTTGCGGTTTATTTATTGTTATTTTCACGAGTGTATAACTTAAGTATTAAGTGTATTTGATAAAACTAGTCACGGGATTGGAAAAGTAGATGGAAAGCACAGAGAAACTATTGTAGGCTACAGCGTCGCTTGATGAGACTCACGCCTCAGTCGGGTTGGTGGCATCGTGGATCTAGGTAGCTTTTCAAAACCGTGCAGGCTGTCGACAATATGACTTCAGCGTGAGGCGGCCGCTATGAGATGAGCTGAGCTACGCGGAGCCGAACAGCGTTAACCGATGAACGTGAACTCTGAGATATGAAGTCACGAAAAAAAAAAAGGAAAAACCCAAATGGCAATGATTAGACTCATGATAGAATAGTGTAACACTATAAAAGTTTGCGGGCCCATCGACATCAATATGACCGTAAACATTGTAAACATCACATTGTTGCTGTGCTGGTGTGGCGACAAGTGTCAGTTACGTTGCCCGGATGCTGTTTGCAGTGACACGGCTTAATCATCTTGACCAAACAAAATGGCGGAGGAGCGCTAATTGTCTGTTGTGGCACGACCACCGATCTAGTTTGCTGCCATTTGGGACAAAATGTAACCACGGTATACACCTTCAGTCAGGCAAGTTAAAACTAACTGTATGTGTACTGCTTTTACCACTTACACACGCGTTGACCCATAACAGGCTTATGGGATAGCGCAACATGCATCTCATTGTTTGCCACCATTTGTAGTGAGGCTGATTCTCGTGTATAGCTCGTCTCTAGTGCTTTTCTGGTTGTTGTTAGTTTTATTTGCACAGGACATAGTTTTTTTTTTTTATGGAACTCCCACCGTAAGGCGGTGTGTAAGCCTGGTTCGTTTGGCGTTTCGCTATAAACATGCATTTTCATGCTTATGTTAATCGCAGGATGCTGTGACAGTATGTATGCAAGCAACAATATGCCAAGACTGTGCTTTTTGGAAAAGCGGAACGGTAGCGATAATCTTAAGCGCTAATGTCGGTGAATTTACACTCAGATGTGGGCAGTATTTCTCTTACATGTATTCTGAATACGTACTGCAGTTACTCTTCAGCATTTTCTAATTTGCTTGACAAGTCTTAATTTAATTTGACGATACATTAGAGAAAAGTAATTGTGTATTTTTAAAGTACTCAAAATATGTTCAGCATGTTCAATCCAAGAAAATGGAATCACTAATCTACGGCAAGTTGTTTTTATAGGCAGGATGAAAAACTAAGAATACTAGCTTTCGTTCGCTCGATGATGGAGAACCCCGGAAAAGAACAGTCCTCTCTGGGGCTTTGTCCAATCGCCGCGCTCCTCTTTGCCTGATTTGATACCAAACTCTGAATGTCAACGTGAAGTTGCTGCACTCGGCCGAAACTTCTAAAGTACAACTTGAGTTATGAACCAGTATTTGATAGGCCATGCACGCACATGCACTGATGATTGATCACTGAAAGTGCTCCTATTTGCCCTCCCTTTATCGGATGCTAAGGAGATAGCGCAGGCTGTCTCAAGTGAGTATAATAAGCACTGCTCTAAAACAGCCTGAACTATGGGCAATTGAAGCCTTGCCCCGCTGCGAAGATTTTTGATCGACGGCGGCCATGTTTTCGGACAGATCTCGTCCATTTGTAGTGAAATTGAGTGGCTCAGTCCCGCAAAGGCGTATAACACATTTGGTATTGATACAGTCGAAATCCAAAAAGTAGACAACAGTTTACTGTTTTTCACATTATACAGATTAGCAAAATCAAGGCTATTGTGGCTTTTTTTGTAGAGCACAATGAGCTGGACTTGCATGTCAAATTTCAAGTCAGTCGGACCTATGGTGCGAGGGGCGTGCGTTTCCAAAATTGCGTTTTGGGGCCCCGATTACAGCGCCACCATCTGGCCGATTTGGCTCAAGTCTCTTGGGAAGCATTTGCACGTCATATCCAGTTATAGGGCCAAGTTTCATGTTTCTAGGTCCTTCCAGCTCACGGCAATTTGAGCCACGCCACAAGACATAAATAATAACAAACCAGCACAAACTCAACAGGTTTCCACCCCTTCAAGGTTCGAACCCTTGTAAACCCGGCACAAAAAACTCAGTAGGGTTCTACCCCTTCTGGGTTTCAACCCTTATTAAGGAGCTACTGTTGCCACATATGATGAAAATTAAAACTCTCTAAAGACTCATTTTCCCTCAATAAAGTCTTATTTTACACCATGTGGCACAAGTTTTCAAGCAGCAAAGTTTTCGCCCAAGTCCCGGCTCGAGTAGGCTCAAAAATAATCCTCGCTGATCCACCTGATCATGGGATTTGTTTGTGGTCAAGTGAATCCAAAGAGGATCCAGGTTTAAGAAGGTTGGTTTCGTGGACGGTCTCATGAGCAGGAAGTTACACTAAGAGATATCAAGGTGCGGCCCTCGCTGTGCCGGGCGATCGTTGCAGAGACACCTCTGCATACCTGAAGAAGCTTTCCCGGCACGGACAGTGTCCTGTAACAAATGGGCAGCTGCCACCCGCCTTCAGCTGACGCGCCGCACAGTCAGTAATGTACTAAGTGACATTAAGCTGCCACAGCTGATTGGAGAGTTCAGCCAGTAATGACGCTTCTGGGCTGTTTTCTTTCGCACAGCTGACTGACATCCCATTAGCAGCTGGAGGCGTGTGCGCTTTGGGGGTGCCGCCGTGGGTCAGCTTTTATTGTTCTGATTGGCTCTCATCGCCACTGCCCTCCTTGGCAGCGCGCAAATGAGGATTAATAGCGTTTAATTTGAGAGGTGAGTACGTGGAGTGCTTCTGTTTCAAAATTCAACGAGGTCCTGAGGAGAAAAACGAGGAGGAAAAAGGCGGAGAAATCCACTCGTCAATTTCAGTTTCTGCTGAGGGGGAAAAAAAAAAAAACGAAAATCCAGCGCTTACCCCAGATAAAGGCAGTAGACAAGTGTTAGTCTTCTCGGGAATCCTGGTTAATCTTTGAAAGGTGAACAATTATAAAAGAGCTCCTGAAGAAAGTTGCAAGGGCTAACCACAAGACCAGAGCGAAAAAAGTGGCTGAGCATTCCAGATTTAGACGAGACGTCTGTCTTTTAGCTCTTGGGCATCTTTCTGAGACAAATTACTTTCAGTAGTCAATAGCCTGTAATTAAAATATACCCACTTGATGGAGAGGCAACAGTGTCTCTCTATTTAGTTATGGGTTGGAAAGATTAATTCTGGGGTGTATAACCCTTGTAATTTTCCAAGTGCTATTTATTGTTTTCAGAGAGGAAAAAAAAGTGCAGACGATTGAAACGCCTCAGCTCAAGGTCTGCTTTGATTTCTTTACACTTCACACACGTTGAATTCTCCCTCTTTTATTTTTTTGTTGTGCTCTCCACGTGCCCTCTTTATGCCTCAGCAACATGGATGCACATTAACAACTTGCATTAACGTTCTGGAACTCATCCACGGCTCTCACACGCCGCCGCTGCGCGAATAATCTCTGTGTTTGAGTGCGGAGGTCAGGGTTGGCTGCCTTTGAGTCCTAAACATCGGCACAGCCAGCCGGGTGAAAACATGATGAAAAACCCAAAGCACAAAAGGCCTGGTAGGGAGGGGGTCATCGTCGGCTGCCCTCCTCTCCTGCTCTCCTCGCTCTACCCTCTTGGAGATGAGGCTCACCGGTCCCCCTTGTGGCCAAAGTGTCAACTGCAGCACATGTGGGCTTCGGAGGCAGCAACATGAATTGTTGGATAAAACACAGGCTGCACTGAAATCACCAGCTGTTGTCCGTAATGATGAAAACATCCCTAACTTAGCATGAATTTATAATTATGCAGAAAGCAAATTTGAATCTCTTTACTGGAACTTTTCAATTCCCATGCAGCCTCCCATGAGAGAACTGGTGTGAATCATATGCAGAGATTGTGTGTGTGTGTGTGTGTGTGTGTGTGTGTGTGTGTGTGTTTGTTGTTTTTTTTTTTCCTTTTTTTTTTTTTTTTTTTAAATGCAGATCTCAGATGCTTCATAATGAAACTTTTGTGGAGTCCCAAAACCACAACAAATGAACTTTTCTGAGAAGTATTTGTACGTATCAGCTTACGATAAGGGCTCTAGTTCTTCTGTGTCTTCTCTGATTAATAAAATTCAGAAAATAATATCCAGGATCTTTCAGAGCAAAACCTTTTTTTTCTCTTCCCAGCTCTCACCTTGTCTTGTTTCGGCTTTTTTTTTAGCCCCCCCCCCCAAACACACACACTTATTCTATTTTCAGTTGGATGCGTAAATTAAGTGTAAATGTAAATGTATCAGTGTGTTGTTTATGCTAAACCCGGTAAGAGAAACACATTCATATTGTAAGTAAACAGCTGCATTACCTGTGGGCTCCTGCACACCTGCTAGTGCAGAGCAGTTAGCCTGTATGCAGATGCAAACTGTCAATCATTTCACACGCACACACGCACACACACACACACACACACACACACACACACACACACACACAAACAACAAAGGCGAACTCACAAGAAATTAGTATAAATGTGTGCAAGTGAGGCACACAAGTTCAAAAACACACACATGACACATATGAAAAATGTGCATGCAGACCCACTGTGCACACACAGTCACATCACTGGCTCACATACACTACGTGGCTACATGTGCAGGAGCTGCTCACACACACACACACACACACACACACACACACACACACACACACACACACACGATGGACACAGACATGATAAAATCAAGCAGAATGAGTGAAGGAGAAATGTTCATTCATGCAGGAAGCTATTTAATTTTTTTTTCCTGATTTGGAAATCTATTGTAGGAGACACTAGTGTACAACATGTAGAAGTATAATAACAGGAATCACCATGAAGAGGCGTTTCTTACTCTCCCTTCATTAACTCTAATATGTTCTTCATTAAAACTATTTAATTTAATTTACCATTCTCTGAAACTTGAGATTTTCCCGTCTAATTTCCGACTTTGGCAAGAAAAAAAAAGGGCTACCAGTATATTCTGTACTTTTCTTACAGCAGTCAATATAGTTACAGCTGAAAATCAATTAAAATAGCACAAATACATCTCGACTCTGTGAGGGCGAAAATAAAAGCTCTTTTTTTTTCTCCGTTATCTGTCACTGCCCTCTGTGCCTCGGCTGATTCTGCCCCAGGCTGTGTTCTTAAAGATGTCCAAGGAAAGGAAAGAAAAAAAAAAAGAAAAGAAAGGAAAAAAGATCAAATTATTCTGCTCTCCATGTACATTTTTTTTTTTTTTTTTTTTTTTTACAAATTTGCATTCCTTAAGCGTAGATTTTTATTTTTATTTTTTGGATAGGCCCGCGGTGGGGCTCTTAAATGCGACGCAGGGGGTGTTTGTGTGTTTTTGCGTGTGTGTGTGTGTGTGTGTCTGTGTGTGCGTGTGTGCGCGCGCGTCTGTCTGTGTGATGGCCGGAGTTAAACTAAGTTCAAAGAGGGGAAAAAAAAAAAAAGCAACAGCTTGCACTGATAAAATAAAAGTGAGTCTTGTTCGTTGATGATGCATTAAAAAAATATTCACTGCAGAATAGTCAGAATAATAATTATTTTCCGCTAAAAGCCTGGTTTAAATTGGCGAAAGTAATTGAAAAAAAATAGCTTTCGGCAAACAGCAAGAGAACAGACTGCAGCATTAGCCTCTCTTTCAACGAGCATTGTTCAAAGTGAATTATTCTTGAAAACTTTTTTCTCTCTCTCTCTCTTTCTTTCTTTCTGTCTTTTTTGTTGTCGTCGTCGCAAACTTCGCCTTCCAAGCCCATCAACCCATCTGCCTTAATAAGCAGCTCTTTCGTGTCGGCGCGGGGACGCGATGTATACCTGGGTATATAGCGGGCTCTGGGATTTCGTATTCCGCTCAGGTGTGAGGGGAGCGGAGCTGGCAGGTTGCCCTCCGCCGTGGAAGCAACCGGCTTTGACTCTCTGTGCGGAGCAAAGCGCACGCCGCTGCGCGCAATCGACTATTTACCAGACTTTTTCCCCTTTATTCTTCTTGACATGCAAACATGTGCTGTGTAAGTATGAAAATGAATGAGTGTGAGAGCTCTCCTGGCAGTGACTTCTCTCTCTCTCTCTCTCACTCCCTCCCTCCCTCTCTCTCTCTCTCTCTCTCTCTCTCTATCTCTCTCTCTCGCGCTCTCTCTCTCTCTGTCCCCGGAGATCAGCGCGTCGGAGAGGAGCGGCTGTAAAAACCAAAGTGGGGCAATGAGACAAGCTGCGCCACAGCTGGCAAATCATCGATTTGAGCATCAGAAACGGGGAGGGGCGGTTCGTTTACCTGCTCCCCTCTCAAAGCAGCCCTCCTCACATGCCGCTACTCTCCTCTCCTCTACTTCACCCCCGCTGCCCGCGGCGCACGGTTGCTCACATTTCTGCGCTCCATCCGCCGTGTGCGCTCCCCAACTTCAGCCTCCGCCGGTGCGGTTTCTACCCGACGACTTCCCCCTTCTCATCCGCAGGACTTTTGACTTTTTAAAGCAGTTTGCCTCCCGACCCCACCCCCCCGCCCCCCACCCTCACAGAGCGGCTGCCTATTTTTGGATCTCTCGTCGTGGAGCAGTGACAAGAGGTTGCTCAACTTTTGATGGAAAACAGGAGGTCGGACGACTGCTGACTTTAAAGGTACGTTCCCCCATGTCTCCACTGTTCATCCTCAGCGATCTGCTCTGCTGCTGCCGTTCCGTCACGTGCCTCGTTTTTTTTTCCCTCTGCGTTTGTTTTAAATCACATTTTTTATTTCTTTTTTTATTTTATTGCACGACTTATAAAAAGAAAGCCACCTCTCCTCGGCATTAGAAGGAGAAATTACTCGCGACGGAGTGATTTATTGGCTATTTACAGACCTATCTTCCAAATCACTTAAAAACCCACACAGACCAAAAGTGGCTGCTCGGAGTTGATATTTCACAAGGGGGGGTGAAAAAAAAATGCAGTTGATGAGTGTCACGCCTAATGGTAAAACAGAAAATATGCACGCATTCGGAACTTTTTACGATGTATTTGTTTTCTCCCTGCCGTCTGATCTCAAATGCGCAGAAACGGGCCCCGCGTCGTTTTCTGCACGACCGAGCGGAGCACTCGTGATTTTCGCGGGGTTAAGTAGATCCATCGCCTCTAATTCATTTCACAACTTACTCGGCGCGCAGCAGAGGAGGAAGAGGTGATGCTGCCACCGCTGCTCCTGACCTCAGCTTCGTAGGAGCCGGGCAGATTTTCTTCTTCTCTCTCTTTTTTTTTTTCTTTTCCTTTTTCTTTGTGGCGAATAAAGTTGCTCGGAGTCACAAAATTCTCTTTCAAGAACTATATATATTTTTTGCACCTTTCTGTCAGGACTATGGTTGTAAACCGGCCTTTACATCCTTTTTTTTTTTTACCCCTCATAATGAAGTGTATTGTTGTTAGCAGACCACTGACATCCCTGTGCCGAAGCTGTCGCAGCCCAACTGCCCATCAGCTTTTTACTACTTTTTTATTAGGCCATTAGAGCCACTTCATTTATTCTCTCCATATACTTACTATTTAATTACGTGTCAACTTGCTTCAACACTTTTATGGCTGTACCAAGAAACACTTTGTGTAACTGTGAGAGTAAAGGCACTGTCTAAGGCCAACGAGGTTAAAAAAGAAAAAAGAAAAGTGTGACAGACTCTCAGGGAAGCAAACAGTTCATGAGTTTATTAGTCTCTTTCTGCCTGACACGGTGTGAGGCAGTCAGATAGATGTGACGATACAGAGATGGTGTTGTCATGCTGTTTGGTCTGCCTTGTGGCTTTTGTTACAGTGCTGATAAAGTAAATTCAGGTACAACCAGACCTGTCTGAGTGTGTATGAGTAACAAGACTCTCTCTCTCTCTCTCTGTGTGTGTGTGTGTGTGTGTGTGTGTGTGTGTTTGTAAAGAGATAGAGGCAGAGAGCTCAGTTATGAGAAGATGTATTGGCATCTCACAGGTGCGTGGGCACTGATGTTCTGTGGTTTACAGGTTTTTAAAGGTTTCACTCTCTGCTCCTTTAGAAAATAGCTGACATTTCACACACCAGCATGGTGAGTGGCTTTTGCTCTGATATTAAACATTATTTATATATATATATAAATATATATATATATATCAGCACAAATACACTCGTGCATGTGAGGCCGGATAGATAATCCTAGCCTTCGTATTGTCGGTTTAACCTGTCCCTAGACATTATATTTGGTCAGTTCTCCACGGTGCACTGCGAAAACGATGACAAAGTGCACAGCAAGTTACAATAAAATCCAAACAAGTTTGCATGAAATCAGAAGCTTGATCAGATAATTAAAGGGCAATTATCCTGAAATAATCTTCAGTCTTCTGTGTCACTGGTTGTTTATTATCTTGCCGCTGTCGTCAGGGTGCTTGCTCACATGTGATTACGAGGTCAAGCATGACACCTCAGCATGGGAAAAAACAGGTTACGGCACAGCATGGTATCTTTTATCTCTGCAGATCTGTGGCTGTTCAAGGTGCTTCGGCTTATCTGGTCAGTGCCTTTCACAGCAATGACACACAGGCCTTTTCCTGTCTCATGCTGCCATGTGTCACTTCTTGTAAAAGTCTTCAAACGAGACGAAAGCCTCAACAGCTTGTGAACGTTGAAACACAACTTCTCGGTTTTACTCCTCAGAGCAGCATTCTGAACCTTCTCAACACCTTATTCATCAGCTCGCTGTGTGAAGGGTGTGGTGAAATAAAGTACATATCCAGAGAGCAGCAGCATGCGGACCGTTTGGCAGAATGTTCCACATACAACCGCTATTCATCAGCTCGCGGTTGTGAAGGTGGTACGAAAATGCTCGAGTACATATCCAGAGCAGCATGCCGGACCGTTTGGCAGAATGTCTCCACATAAACTTGTTTGGCAGGAATGATAAGAATCAGAGTGCGAGGGCTGCATATGACTGCCAGGTCGCACAGATTCAGCAGTAAAGCCTAAACATCTGTCAGAGCTTATTAGTGTGTAATTAATTCCTTTGAATGTGTTCTGTCGTGTTCATAGTTCTTACAATAACCCTACTGTGATTTACAATTAGGGAGAGACCTGGGAAAACACCTAAGTGTTTCCACCTTTCTACCTTTCTGCTTCTAACTTACAGTTTTAACCTTGTTATACTAAAAAAAAAAAAAGCCAAGGACAGGAGGGACGACGGGCTCTGTGTGTCACCAGTTAAACCGTGTACCCCCTCCCGCGTAGACCAGATTAGTTAAGTACAGAACAGCGGCGGAATGACGGCGTGCCGAGCTCTCACTCGCTGTCAGGTTAACGGACGTCGAAGAGCAGGTTGTCAGATGAGAGCAAACGTAGACGTGACCCTGAGAGACCAATTAGTCTGTACTTTGGAGAGCGGAGGTTGTGTTTGGTTTTTTTTTGTTGTTGTTGTTTTTGCTGTCTAATCTGCTCCGAAATGATGTTAAGAATGCCTCACCGCTTTGCTTTAAAACTGAATTACGCTCCGAATAATCAGTTTTATTGCTTTCAGGAAATTAAAAATGTCCAGGGAAAGTTGTTGTCCCCACACAAAAAAAAAAAAAAAAAAGAAAAGAAAAAGAAACCTCTATGTGCTTGCAATAGCGACACCGTCTTAGCTTTGTGTTGGGGATGTGCTTTGAATTTCTGCAGTAAAAGATGCGGGTTATTAAAACCCCTACTGTTGAATATTTGCTGGGAGTTTAGAGCTGGGCTGTGCCTCACTTTGCTGAGACTGATATCTCGGCTAAAACCATTAATCGTCTTTCTTTACCACCTCGATAATTATCACTGTAGCAAAATAACAGCTCAGCAAACAGTGAAATTATACCTGTGGTAGGGAGCAGAGTAAATACCTGTTTAGCTGCCAGCAAATGTATTTATTAGACTGTCGCCAGTAAATAAGAGGCCTGTCTCGTTTTTTAATGTGTGGCTCTTTGGGGATTCCACCCCTCCACACCCCCCACATCCCACCCCTGTATGAAATAGCTCTGTTATGATTGCTAATAGCGGAGAAAAATAACAATGATTTCCAAGCGTTTTTTTTTGATGACATGTTGCAACTAGTTTGGAAAAAGAAAAAGGCTGGTGCGTTAATAGGGACTGCTGCATTCCAGGGCTCAAAAATGTAAGAAAGCCCCCCCCCCTCCGACAGCTACAGACATACCACCCTGGGTGCGTGCTTAGTGTGCGATTCGGGATCTATAGCTCGTTTTGTCATTATCTGGAAAGTTCTTTATGAAATCAGAAAAAGAGTGGGGCGAGTAGGGGCTTATGTTGTCCCAGCATGTCGGACTGCATTTATTCTGGCATATGCTTTGTATACTGTTGATCCAGATTCCTTGGCTTAGTGATAAAAGCGTCACATTGTTTTTTGGGTCCTCACAATCAGCCCCGTCCGTCGAATGGGTTGGCGTGTCCTCCCCAGGAGATAAAAAAAACCCCCCCAAAGTCCGTCATGTCGGTTTTGTCACGCTTTTACAAAATCACATCCCTCCTGTGCAAAAAATCTTTTTTATTTTTGTTGCTGCTCCCGTTATTTAGCATGCTTCATGCCACCATAGCAAATATAATTTACACATTTAAGTTTTCATGATTGAATTTACATTAACACAAGTCTCGGTGTATGGTTTTTTTTATTTTTTTTATTTCTTGAGAAGAAAAAAAAAGCTCATTGTCTTTTATTTCGATGCTTGTCTTCATCCGATCTGTGTAGGTTTTTCTGAATCCTTTGTTCAGAGAAAGAAAAAGAGAGCGATTTAGAGGAAGGCGCATCCAGCTAAGATCAGGTTGTTAATACCCACCCACATACTCCAATGAAACAATTTCAACAGATACTGTATTCTCTCTCTGTGTCTCATACACATACACGCACACACACACACACACACACACACACACACACACACACACCCTTGCCTCATCAACTGTTTTGTTTGACTGGATGGATGATGCATCTTTTGACAAGGGATTAAATATGCAAAGAAAAATATGAAGATCAAATCCTTATGTCTGCACCTTTTATTCAATACTTCTGCCTTAGCCTCGATATTAGTGGCTGTTTTCCCCACATGCTCATAGTCCATCTCTCCCCTCTATTCAGTATATAGTGTAACCTCTCGCACACTGAGGCGAGTAACACCATCCCGTCACCTGCCTTCATTTCCTTAACACTCCCAAGAACTCCCCACAAGGCCGCGGTACTGTGCCCTTGGCCACCGCCTCTGCCCCAATTCAGGAAAAAAACCCAGCAGGACGTGGCAACCTTTCTCACCCCTCCAGTCTGTCCCCTCTCTGTGCCACAAAGCCATCTTCAGTATCTCCTTCTCTCTCTTACACACACACACACACACACACACACACACACACATACACAAACATCCCTGTCTTTCTAACTCTATTAACTGTTTATTTGTTGTGATCCACGAGGCAGAAATTAGAGTTTAATTATTTGGTCATGTGATGACCGGGGTCCAGCGAGCAGTGACAGAAAAGTCATTTCTTTAAAAACGGCCCTGCCTCTGATGGCCGTTGATTGCTCTATGACTAATTGGTCTTATAATTCGATAAAGGCAAAGTGAGTGAGCGAGGGAGGGGGTGATAAACAAGGCGGTGAAGGGTCCTCTCAGTGAACCGGGTGGGGATGCAGTTTCGAATCGTTAATTCAGATTCCTGTGACACAAGGCTGACCCGGCGTGGCTCGGCCGGTAATTTCGGCTGATGTTGACCTGATGACATCGAAGGCGACTCTAGCGTCAGGATTGGGGCTGAGCCCCGGACGCGCAGGCCAGAGGCCTCGTTTGACACAGCCGAAGCATGCTCGCCGCCGCTGAGCGGATGTGCATGTGTCTGCCCGTGTGGTGTGCATCCGCGTGGGCGTTGAAGAGTGGAAGTCGAGAGTGGAGAGTTGCGAGGCGAGAACAGAGGTGTGAGTGAGGCCTCACCGAAGGGACAAAAAAACCATCCTAACGTTTGTCTTCCAAGGCAACACAGAGACCCGTTGAGGCCAACTGGCGGTAGGCCTTCCTGTTAGCAGACCTTAGGTGGAGACCACTCGCTCCGCTTCTATTTCTGTCGACTTCATGTGATTATAAAACAATTAAGCACTTAGGAGCAGACTCTCAGTTCATTACATCCCCCTTGTTCTTTCTTTCTCTCTTTTCTACCTCCTCCCACACCGAAGAGCAGACATATGAGAAATGTAGAAATCACCTTATTTCACTAGTAATTGAAAGCCACACTCGCTGTATGAAAGGCTAATGGAAAACATGAAACTAATTTGATTTGGAGGATATGTTCATTATGGAATATTTAGTCTATCTGTGCTTACCTCGTAACAACTGATTAAGCAATTTTTCATTGTCCTCAGATGTCTTACGAGGGAACATTAATAAACCACATCGACCCTGAGCTCTATATACAAGTGAACCTAGTTTGTGTTTTTGTGCAACAGTTGTGGAGGGAGATTAATTATAAAAAAACAAAAAAAAAAAAGGTGTCACTGACAAGCAAACAAATGTATTTCAGGGAAGACAATGAGCAAACTGAAACTTTTGAAAACAAAATGATGACGCATGATGCTTGATGTGTCTCCAATTTCTAGATTTTCCATTTTGTTCGGTGTAGAAAACCTAATATTTAGTTTTACATAATCGTGTACATGTGTCGGTGTAGTCTGTGGTCTTTAACAAATTCTGAAACTTACAATTTCCCCACGCCATGACCTACAAATGCCAACGGCACTATGCAATTTCTTTTGTTGCCAAAGTCGAAAGCCCCCCTTTGGCGTGTATTCCTTCACAATACAAAATTAAACCAGACATTTTTAATACAGGGAATACTATGTGCTTCTTCATTAATTTGCTGTTTGGTTCAGACGAGACAGCTTTCAGTTTTTTGACACTTTTACTACTCAGTTAACTGCTTGTTGGTTTTCGCACGGCATCTAATGCACGCCACCCTAATTCTCCTTCTTTCGCTGTACAAGACATCGTCTGCCTCGCTGAGGTTTATCTCTGCACCCACACTGATGCAGGCATGTTTTGACACGTTCCCAGACAGATTATTTAATCCTTCGCAGCCTCTAATAATACTATTACGTTTATGTGTTTGATTTTTTTTTTTTTTTGTTTTGTTGTGGGAGACACTTGCAGAAAGAGCTCAAAGTTGAACCAGTGACAGCGCTTAGCCCCATGCTGTTTGTGTTGTGCGCTCAGGCTGGATGCGCAGACTAATTTGTATTAGTAATCCAAATAATCGTATTAATGCCCATTAGACGCATCACAAGTGGCGAGCATGAAGACATCACAACACCTACGTACAGTAAATGAAGGCGCTGGCTTCGTCCGACGCAGCGCTTCTCAATGCCGAGCCAACAATGATACATTTTCTTATTCATTTTCAGTGTCTTATTAGTGTTATTAGTGTCTTTTTTTAATTCTTTTTAAGAAATAGACGTCGTATTTCACTCCTCCTGAGACATAAACATGTGCTTTAAAAGCAGCAGCGGGCCAGATGTGATGAATTTGATAAGTGTGTTATGATGAAAACCTACAGTATCTGTGGTAATACGCACAGAAGGGGTGAAATCTATCTGTGGTGTAATGCTATGACTCCTGACATTTAAATATGAGGTGTCTTTTGTTGTAATTTAGCATCCAGTCTGTTGTGTTTCTCATGTCGTTTTTCATGTTTTCTTTACAAACGTAGCCAACAGTCACAAAATACTGCCTGAACAATTACAGTATGTGGTGTGCTATGCATGTACACGAGTGTATCTCCCCAACACCGCCGCACAGGCTTGTAAAAACCCACCTTGAACAGGACTAAATCTGTATTCAGCTCATGATTATAACAGCACACAGATAGTATTTTTAAACAGGCTTTCTGTGTTTCAAACCCCATTTTTTCCTTCTTTTCTTTGTGATACAAAACGGTATATGTTAATTGATAATCAGCAGTGTTGATTCAGTGGTGCATTCAGTGCAAATCTGTGCCCTTCTGGATGTCAGAGGGTTTTCACAGCCACGTCGGTGCCAACCTAGCTGGCAGTGCCGGCACCTGTTGGCGGTGCCAAGGCCTGGCAGGGGTTATCGATGCTCTCTGATGGTGCCCGACAATCACAGTGGAAATGACTGCGGCTGCTTGCGTCATGCCAGATAGAAAAGAGCATTTGCCGACAATGGCTCGCTTTCCCCGTCGCTCCTGTTTTCCGAATGCTGCTAACCACGGCCAGGGGAAAAAAAAAAAACAAAAACAAAGAGAGAGACGGGAGCTACAGTGAACATCATGTAAAACACGTCAACATGGAAAACACGTCAACATCCAGAATGTTGTGCAGTGATGCCGTGCAGGTCTAGGTGATGCAAAACGGTCTGTTGAGGGGAAGGTCTTGGTGAGGGGGGGGCTGCAGCTCGTCTGCGCAATTCATGTAACTACATATCACAGTGACACCAATGAACCCGAACAGGAGGCACATCGTGGAAAAGACGAAAAACTCTAAAATGCATCTCATCCATTTTCAGAGACAAAATATTACCCAGTTTATATTATTTATATTTAAAATATTACAAAAACATAGTCACTGGACAATTTCATCCTCTTTAATGTACCTATCATGTAGCAAACAGCCCAAGATAGACAGTAACTTCAATCGAATTCATTTGTGAACTTTGATGCCTTCAGTGAATTCATCTCAGAGATTCAGTGAATGACTCTCTGAAAAATATAGTAATTTCTCAACAGTTTGGGTCCTTTATTCAGACACGCAGCAGAACAATTTAACCACACTGCACACCACAGCCGTGTCTCCTGCTCAGGTTCATCGGTGTCACCGGGTTGACAGCTCACTGAAACCCAGAGGAGGAGGGAAGATGAGAATTGATAACTGAATCTGCGCAGAAGCCTCTGATCGTGGATGTTGGGGTCTTGTACGAGCAGTTTCAACAACTCTTCTATTTCCTGTTTAAAAAAAAACCAAAACAACACAGATTAGGGACCCTTTCAGAAAGCTGCCGCCCCTTCGAAACTTACACCTCATGCTAACTAGATGTCAATATTGCAAGACATTGTTCCATCTCACTTCTGAAAGGTGAGTTTCAGGTTGTATTTTTCCATTTAAAAGCTTCTTTACTCGCCTTCTGTGGTGATTTCCTAATGCAAGAATGTATTTTGAAATGAGGAAAACCTTTTGACCTCACATGGGTAGGTGGAACAAAGATTTGGTTTCAAAACTAGGGGTTGAATGAGAGGTGTAATTGTACTGCTTCTGCTGCGTGGTGATACAATACACCATCACTTCTTCCGTGATTGGCTATTTGAATTGTTCCAGTTTCAGCCTTCTTTTAAAGTGCTCCAGCATTTTTTTTCCCCTAAACCTGATCTGAAAAGACTTTCATCAGATTCGATTGTTTGTCTTCATAGCTGTTCCATAGAGTTTCTTCGACCACTGTTGTCACCTGACTGTGGCTACCGCCAAAGCTATGCTGAGTAACTCGTGTCTGAGGTGTTGCATTGTTTATGAAACAACAGCTTTACGTGATAAAATGTACTATTACTGTATTTATGGTCTCACACAGAGGGAAACTTATGAGCCCTGCAAAGATTTACTAGTGAGCACGTAGACGTATGTAGCATTTCACATGCACCTGACCTCCACGGCTCATAACCTCTGGGTTTGGCGTCGTGATAGGTGTATACACTTCCTGTTTTCTGTTGGTTTCCTGTTTTTGTTCTAACACAGCCTGGACAGACATGCTCGTTCATTTTTGTTTGATGTAGATATCAGCCTGATGAGTTGGCTGATATTGTCCACTTTGCCTTTTATATGCCTCTGTTGCCACAAAAAACAAAACAAAACGAAACGAAAGTGCTTAATGTTCACTCTGTGGCACAGTGTTGATGAATAAGTCTTTGGTATTACTTGCCAGTGCTTTTACCAGACATACTATTTAAATTATTTCAGTATATTTCTTGAGTGTGTAAAAAACATTTTCCCTGAGGTTTCATCAATGACCTTTGCCTCAGACACTCACCCCTCTTGCTCTCCATAGGACCTAAAGATGGATGGCCGAGTACATCTACACCTCAGACAGTATTGGTGTATTTATTGTCCTCTGTCTGTTTGTGTGTGTGTGTGTGTGTGTGTGTGTCCGTGTCCTGGCCTTTGCTCACAATGTCCGAGTGAAACAGTTATTACTAGGCCACCTTAAGGTCAGGTACAAACACGATATCAGGCCTTTATTGACAATATCAACAGAGATTACCTTGTCTGATATTTTTGCAGTTTGCTCTAGACCACCAAAGCCAGTCAGCATGGAAAGGTTCATGAAATAATTACAAAAGGATAACAATGGTTCTCACATCAACCCGAGAAAACCTTCCAGCATGCTATTGTTTGCAGAGATTGTGTCGCTCTCCAGCCTCTAAACATTCCTCCTTTCATTTCTTCCCCCACTTTGACAGTTCAGGGTTTTGTTGACAGTATCAACAGAGATTAGCTTGTGTAATATTTTTTGTATAATCCAGTTTGACATCATACGGTGTGACCTGCTCCGGAGGTAAAGTTTGTGAAATAATGGCAGAATAACAACAGTGCAATAGCTGGATGCTGAGATGAGATATGTCACTCATCTTTATATATTTTTTTTTTAGTTGACTGACAAGAAAATAGTCACTCACAGATGTAGCGTTAGGACATCCCATCAAAATTCACTTATTTGTAGAATAAATGGTACTTTTTTAGTCATGCATTAACCTCTTTGATGTGATTTAACTGCACACATCATCATTAAGTGTTATCAAATTGACCTAAATTATATGACAATAAAGGGATAAAACATTAATCAACACATTTTTGAAAATCTAATTTTTTTGGGTTGTTTTGGTGATTTTATTATGCCAGAATATAGGAATATTTACAATGCAGTGGCTAAATATTAGCATATCCAGCTCGACACTGACAAACCACCAGCTCAGTGCAGTATAGCTGACTTCATCACCTTTAGTGTGCAGAATAGAGACTTGCCACTTTTTAAAGCCTATCATATGTTGTTTCTTTTAGAAATTCAGGGTGAATATCATTGCCATGATGTGATCTTTTAAGAGTGCAATATGTAAATGAATACCTGCTTAAACGTATCAAAATTTCCTCTTTGTGTTTTAGTTCTTGTTCCTGTTAATTAACATTAACATTAACGTTTTTTTTTTTATTAGAGTAAAGCTATTACCAACTTTTTTTGGTTTTATGACTAGTATTAGCATATATAATAAGAAATAAGTCTACTTTTGTTAGTGTAAAGACGAAAAAGACTTGAGACATCCCTTTATACTCATTGCACATGCAAAAATTCCCATGATTTAAACAAATAGTTTGAAGTTATTGGAGGTTTTTGTCTTGTTAGGGGGCACATACAAGCTCTCCTGTACATGTAACATGCATCTTCGGGCCGCCCTTTGGTTTATTGTGGCGTTTATTTATCTTAGGATGACCACCGCCGACATTGGGTCAAATAGTTCAACTTACTTTTTGCTATTTCCGTTATGTAAGATATTTAAAAAATAAAAAAATAAAATAAAAACTATTCTTTAAATTAGGCCAAAGTAAAATAAAAATAAAAAACCCAAAACATATCATGTGTGTTTGTGCGCGTGCGCGCGCGCGCGGGCGTGTGTCTGAGCATCTGTGTGTTACCCCGTAATAAATGCAGGACCGCCTCACTCTAATCAAGCTGATTAAAAATTCCTGCGCGCACAGCCGGAAATCGCACCACCGTTCCCCTCCGTTGTGTGTGTATTACTGTGTGTGTGTGTGTGTGTGTGTGTGTTTGTAAGTGTACGCGTGTGCGCGAGTGTGTGTGGTATCTCTCCCTGTCCACTTTCTCCACTTTATTTATCTCCACCGGGACTTTTCGGCCTGAGATGCGGAGGAATATATATACATGTACATTTTTTTTTTCAATAACGGGGGGGGGATTATTTCTCTTTCTTTCTTTCTCACACACTCTCCACTCCACACGCATACACACCGCCGCCCCCCCCCCCCCCCCCTCCTTCTTCTCTTTTATTTTCCCCCCCCTCTTTTTTTTTTTTTTTCCCCCTCTTCTACCACGCCATTTGAAATGAGGAGGAGAAAGGGAAAGCGCAGGCAGCGGCAGCACCAGCAGCGAGGAGAGGAGAGGGGGGAGTGATGAGTCAATACAACTAATAATTTAATGGGGACAGAGAGGGAGAGACGGAGTGAGAGGGGGAGAGACAGAGAGGGAGATAGAAAGAAAGAGGAGCTCCGTCCGGACGCCAATCCCCAACCAACAGGACACCTCCTACTATTACTATCGCAGGCAGCTCTCTTATGCATCCACAGCAAGCCTTATTTATGCTCGACATCGGAAAGTAAACCGCACTTTTTGACCCCCCTCTCCTTGTTTGATTTTGCGAACCTGTTTCGACTGTCCGCATATCGTCTCCAACATCGCCTCCAACGCGATAGCGAGATCACACTGTCGGTTATTATTATTATTTTTTTCCCTCTTTCCCTCTCTCCCTGTCTCTCTCTCTCTCTCTCTCTCTCTCTCAGTCAGTCTCTGCCGGTAGTCAAAATCTAGCTAAGCCGACGTTAAGCTATTTTTATGTACGTTAGTCCTGCCGTGAACATACACAGCGAGGGTTTGTCAGGTCTCGGCGGCGGTTATTATTATTACAACTGTGTTCGAGGTGCTCTGGTCTGTACTGGCGGCTGCTAACTGTACTGTACAGGCTGCCTGCCCGCCGATGTAGCGATTTGGATGTTGTGGTGCGAACTAAAGCAGAAGTCGCCCTCACTTGTAACCGACGGACGCGGCTAACCGCTCACTTTGTGCTAAATGTCGCCGGCTTTAACGGCCACGGTTGCCGTTTTTTTTCCTCCAGTTGGACGGAATTAGCTAACGTTGGGGCTACACGGACACCGCGCGCGCGCGCACAGGCACACACACACACACACACAAAAACACACACACACACACAGAAACACACACACACACACACACACACACAACCGCTTACCAATGTTCGCCTATCACGGTCCATCTCGACCGCGTCGTCTCTTCCACAGACCCGCAGGGTTGTTGTTTTTTCGCACCGCCTGTCAGTCCGCTGAGAAGAAGGAGGAAGGCGAGAGAAAGCGTCTTTTTAAACACTGATTTGTTTTTTTTTTTTGTTTTTGTTTTTTTTTGTTTTGTTTAAAAAAAAAAACCCATTCGCTGTCATGCACACGTAGAGAGAGAGAGAGAGATAACGAGAGGAAGCGGGAGTTGTTTTTTGTAATATTATCAGTATTATTATTATTATTTTCTACCCTGTCCAAACTTGAAGAAGACGCGTTTTCCAGGCGGTGTTATATGCTATCCTGCGCTGAAGTGCTGCGTTTCAGGTTGGTTTGGAAGATTTTTCACTCAACTTGTCCTCCTTTTAACTCCCTCCTTTAGGGGCTAATGTGTCAATTTGAACTATTGCTTCTGTTCTTGTGTTTTAAGGTCATTAAAAAATCCTGACCTGGATCCGGACTGTATCCGGGTCTGGATTCCTTTGGCCCCCCTATTTGTGGGGAATTAGTTGCCTCATTGCATGTTGTGAATGGGGGAGTTCATGATCTTTTGCGTGGGGGTGGATGATTTTGCCCTTTTCACTCTTTGATAACAGCATTCCAGTTCATGTTCATCAGCACCGTGCTCTAACCTGCATGCAGTATCACCCATTACTACTTTTCTGTTGCGGTTTTGTAAATTAACACATCTGATAGTGGTCGAGTATTAAACAAATCAGGTGTCTAACCATAAAAGGTTACCCAGGGAGCTCAAATAACGTATTAATTGTAAGCTTCAGCCTCAGCCAGTGGCTTTCTATCTGTGCACTGAAGCACCTGTGGGTTAAGCAGCCGCAGAGACTCCCATCTTTCCTTAATATCTATTCCTCTCTTGTCTTTTTTCTTTCCCCACTTTAACTTTTGATGACTACCATAATGAGTCAGCAACTGTGTGTGTTGAAGTTTCCCAGAAGCTGCCCCCCCAACATCCCAAAGTTGTAAACTTAATGTTTGCCATGAATATCTCTCCGCACTTGCAAAGTCTTAAAATAAAGTTCACACCTGTACAGTCATGTAGCCGGTTTTGTGTGTGTCAGTCACAGTGAAATGACGTTGCGGCCTTTTGCCTCCCTTTCCTTCCGAGCTGTGCCATGAATGTGAAGCCACACGAAGTGACTCAGAAACTGAATTACGTTAGTTTCCCCCTCTCTGCGTGCGCCGCAGCAGAACCTTGTTCCTTGAACTGCACTGTATTCATTCAAGTGGAATCTCCCAGCAAATTAATGTGTTTGCACTAAAACCGGGGCTTGTTTGCCCCTTCTCGCATGGGAATCTCTAGCGGGACACCCATACATAATACATGCGTTGAAAAATGGGAACATTACAGTGGCACGAAAACGTCACCGTGGCCCGAGTCGTCATTGCTGGAGCGGATTGACAGTTACTGCCGTAACGGGTCTGTTTTCAGACGTCTCAATTACTTAAAGCATATTTTTTCGCTCTATAAAAACGTCCCTTTACGTCTTCACATGTCAGTGATATCAACACAAAGGATTTTGTAGCTGTTCACTCTTGTGCTTCCTTTATGCCGCTCACATATCTCCGCTGACAGCTGAATCGTTCTGTTTCTGTCTCCCCAGGTGATAGTGAGCAGAGGTGCTGAGAATGATGGAACATCTCAGCGAAGCGTGTTTGGGCAAGGAGAACTCTGAGCTGGTCAACAGCATGGCAGAGGCCAAGGCACCGCCGGCCAAGTTGCCCCGGCTGGAGCAGAACGGCAGCCCCCTGGGCCGGGCCAGGCTGGGCAGCACTGGGGCCAAACTAGCCGGGGTCCCGTACAAACCCACCAGCCACCTGCTGAAGACCTGCCACAAGAGAGGTGAGTGGGAGAGAGTGTGTTTTGTAGGTGTGGAATAACACTGAGGTGATTAGTTGATTCATAATTTACATCAGTCAGAAGAAACTTAATCAACAACAGTGTTGTCAGTCATTAAGCAAAGATGACGAACATTTGCTGCTTCCACCATCTTAAATGTGAAGATTAACCGATTTTCTCCCTTTCTCACTTTCTCTCATGATTGTAAATTTCTGGGTTTTGGACTGTTTGCTGGACCGAACTGTCAATTTTAGAGGCTTCACCTCGACGTCTGTGAAATCCCAATGGGCTTTTCTCACTGTTTCTGATAGACCTGAAACAATCGGTCGACAAATTGATTAGTTGATCAACAGAAAATTAATCACCAACTAACCAGTCAGTTTTCAAGCAGAAATACCAAACGTATACAAATGTGATGATTTGCTCCTTTTCTTTGTCTGTTGTGACAGACGACTGAATATTTGGGGGTTTGAACTGTTCTCGGGACAAAAAGAGCAATTTGAATGTGTTGCTTTCAGCTTTGGGAAATTTTCACGGGCATTTTTCACCTTATTTTTTATAGACAAAACAATTAATCGAAAAAATAATGGGCCGATTTATTTGCCGTAATTTCTGACTAAAGGATTCATTAATTGATCAAATATTTGAAAAAATAATAAATAAAATAATTACTTGTTAGATGCAGACCCGGTCTATACAGACTGATTATGAAATAAATAAGCTTGAACTAAGTTTTGTATGCATTTGTGCATGAGTAAGAGAAGACTTAACCATGGAAATAGAGGAAAGCTATTTGAATGCAGTTTAAATAGCCCCCCCTCCCACACACACATACACACCATCTTCCACCCACCACAACCCCCTGCATGCGCTCCAAAACTCTTAAACCTTTTTACAATGCTTCTGTAGTCATCTCAGCACACACTCGCGCACACACACACACACACACTCCCACTTATTTGCCCAGACAATAGCTAATAGAAGAACACTGTTAGAATTATTCCTGTGTCGTGCTGCATAGCGCTGTGTCACTGCTCCTCTCTCCAACCGCAGCCCTCCTGCGCCGGCATTTGTTTATTAAGGGAAAGTTTCAGTCCTTTAAGAGCCGTTGCTGTTAAAAGGGAGACTTTACTTTGAGATTATGACATAGCTTTTTAATATAACTGGTGTCATCTCTTGAAAAACATGGTGGGCAAAGCTATCTAAAATATGAACCTTTTTATGACTGTGTGTTTCTTTTTTGTTTTTGTTTTTTTTGTTTTTAGTGTGTTGGAAATGAGCTTCAAAACCTGCAGGTTTGGAGATGTAATAGCACTTGGCCGCTAAGGCTCTACTGTTTGTTTTTTTGGCTGGTTTGGTTTTCTTTTGGGCAAGAGGGACTGAGGAACTCTTGGAATGTGGCTGCGTGAGTGTCCTCAGATGGGCCGTTTCTCTTATTTGCTCCTTTAATCTACGTGTCGCACTCCAGCTGAGGGAGCCAAATTTTTCACCTTCATCATCTCTGCTTCTCTTGGCCTCGTTCAATGTTTGTTCCTCCAAGCTTCCTCATTGCTCTCCCCTCCTCTCCCCTTTCCTCTCATCAGTTTTTGTAGTTTCTTCCTGGGTAAAGGGCGAAGCAGCCGATGGAGGCGGGCGGTCCGCCACGGAGGCTTCGCAGAGGGCCCACAGTAGGCATTGTGTCCGAGCCCGAAACAATATTTACAGCAGCCCTCTCTGGGCTCCCTGGAAACAAAGCCAGTATTGATCCCTCAAATGAACCTACACAGCAGTCTTTATTGTTAGATCTTTATCTATTAAAATCAGGGGAGGAGAAAAGCAGCTCTTTCAGCACATTCCCTGGCATCTGTCGGCTTATTGATTGTTTTGCCAGAGCTGTGTGCATCTTCTGGAATGCCTGGGATTGGAAAATATTAGAATGTGAATCATTTGAGTCAGCGAGTACAAAAATTGTACAGAAATTTGTCCAGGTGTCAATGGAGTGGAGACATACTGAGAAAGTAGGGCAACAGGGCATGTCATAAACGATGTAGCATTTACTAAGTAGAGTAAGTTACAGATACTGCACTCATCAACATTTTGACAAAATTTCGATTTTTTTCCTGTTGTTTTCTTTCAGACCGAGGCTTCAAAGGGCCAAGCTGCCCCGATACCCGTAATCTTTCTTGAATTTCAGGGATGTTATTTTAGCAAAAATGGCTTATTGGGGAGCTATTTGCACAGTGAGTCCCTTGAACATTCAGCAGTCTTTGGACAAGGATTGCTCATTCCACCTAACAGCAGAGCCACTGTTGACACAGAGTAGTAAACCTCAGGGTGCAGAGGTGGCTCAGGATTTGAGGCAGTGCATCATGGGAAGATGATTTTGGGTTGGCAGGCAGAAGGCAAGGCTAATGTGATCCCAGCACCTTGACAGTGAATAAACAGTTTATTTGGCCAAAAGGAGACATACAAGTTGAAGGATTTTTGTGGCTTCTTCATGTTTGTTCACACTGAACTAAAGGTGAAAATTCTATATATATATATGATATGCAGATTTTCTTACGAAACACACAACTCATACTAGTCATGGCAGGCTATAGTGCAACGTCTCTGTAATTCTATGCCATCATTTTAAAGCCTGGAAGAGAAACACAAGACTGCAAGAAGGAATCCTCCAATAGTTTATAAAAAGCTGCTTAAAATGGGATTACAGGTGCAAAAACCATCCTTGAAAAACTCAGGAGGAAGAACATGGAAATTACAAGACAAAAGAGAGCGATTCTAAATAAAAAAAGAGGAAAAAAAATTTCAATCTCTGAAAATTGTGCAGATTATCGTGCACCTAAGGAGTGTTTGACCCCTCACCTTGATATGAGAGTTTGGCATTGAGACTTAAGAGGTCAGAGATTAGTTGGAAATTGCCCTGTAAAAGATGAAAAATGACTGTGTTCCAGACTCTGTCCAGAACTTCCACTCAGCAGCAATCTAGTCACTCACTCATAATCCCTCAACACTTAACCTCAATGTGACTCAATCATCACCCACAAATATTGAACTCGTGCCTTTGCAAAAACACAGAATCCTAAAGGTCAAAGTTTGCATTTGAAGAGATGTGAAGTCTTTAAATTCTCACTTGTGTGTCTGTGTCTCAATGTCCTCAGGCAACATGCTGCCTGTGTTCTGTGTAGTCGAGCACTACGAGAATCCCATGGATTTTGACAGCAAGGAGGAGCATGCCGAGTTCGTCCTGGTGCGTAAGGACATGCTCTTCAACCAGCTCATTGAGATGGCTCTGCTGTCGCTGGGCTACTCCCACAGCTCAGCGGCCCAGGCCAAAGGTAACCGCTGAAGTCACTCATCTTCATCTCTACATTTTCTACCCTGGTCTGCCTCTTTTTTCTTGCTTTATCTCTCTAAAGCTCATTAATGTCCTCTCTACAGCGTCTTCTGACATGCCGTTACTCGTGCACACATTCGAACACACACTCTTTATGCCTCACTCACACAATCTGTGAGCATAATAGCCTACCGCCAGCAGATCTGAAGCCACAGTAACACATCCTGACACTGATCCAAGACAGGAGATGCTCAAGTCTCTAAGAGGTCACATACACACACACACACACACACACACACACACACGCACGCACATTCCCACACTGTCTAAACTCACAGGCTTACCCACTAAAATGTGTACATGCAGATTCACATTCTGTGCATATAAGCAAGGAAAACACACAAATACGCACTCATACTGTATATATTTATATACACATACACTCAGTGACTCAGTAGGAGGGAGGGGCAGGTGGACGAAACGGTCTGCTAATTGCACTTGAGCTCACACAGGCCGAGGGTGGCTGTTTCAAGGTGCCTCTTAGCGTGCTCTTTTATTATAGCCTGTCCATCACACTTCAGCACACACACACATCCTAGTTCACCTCTCCCATGAACAGTCTCCGTTCTCACTTCCTGCTGTGTGGGCTGCTGCTTTTTTTAAGGCAGTCTCAGGAGAAATTCCTACATGGTTGTTGTGATTTCAGTAACAAATAGAGTTTATAAAGAGTGTTTATGTCACCAAAATGCCTCAGGGGAGACTACCTGTGGCTTTATTCATTACTGTTTTAAGATAAAAAATATTCTTTGTAGTTATGCAGCTAAGTGACAGCGTTCTAAAATGCTAAAATGAACTTTTCACTGATGCACTCTCATTCTTTATGTTTGTGTGATTGTGTGTCCATATCTGTCATTATTCCCATGTGTGTCCATGTTTACCCATGTTTGTGTTTTTGTGTGTGCATCATTCAGGCATGATTCAGGTGGGGAAGTGGAACCCTGTCCCCCTGTCATATGTGACAGATGCACCGGATGCCACAGTGGCCGACATGCTGCAGGACGTCTACCACGTGGTCACGCTTAAGATCCAGCTGCACAGGTAAGAAACACACAGGCATGTCGTATTTCCTTGCACAGTTTATACTAGAAACACTAACACGTGAATGTGCGCCGATCCAAAATGTGTTTAGGTATTAATACAGCTTTCTTTCCTGCCTTTCCTGTCATACGTACACCAGTGCTGGATCAATTATTTTTATTTATAAATGTATATCTGTACATGTATATATGTGTGTGTGTGTATGTGTGTGTGTGTGTGTGTGTGTATATATATATATATACATATACAGAGAGAGAGAGAAAGAGAGAGAGAGAGAGAGGCACAATTATACCTATTAATCTCTGCTTCCAACACTCACACACATAGCACTTACTGTATGCCCAGAGGCAGGTGCCAGTCTGCCTGTGCCCTCTGCGTGTTTGATACTGAGAATAGCTTTATTACTCACTCACACAGACACACGTACACACAGACTTACTCTTCCTAGAAAATGGAGGAAAACACCCATTTGGATAATGAAAATGTTGTTGCCCAATGGTGTGATTGGTTTATTTGTCAGTTTAATCGTTAAGTGATAGGAAGACAGATACCAAATCATCCTTGTGTCCGTGCTAACAATTTAGCTCATACTGTGGTGAGTGATCAAGAAGCTTTATCTTTTATAGCTTATTTAGAGATTGGCAAAACTTGGCAAAATATGATAATAAAGTTACAGTTTTTGAAACCAGCACCACTTAGGTCTTTACACAAAAAAACGAATGTGGTGGTCAGCTAGAGAGTGCACAGCTAAAATTCACTGTACAGCAGATGAATACAAGATTGTTCACCTGAAATAGTACCATAAATAAACCTGGTTCCACGGGTTATTTTTAATTGAAATAGTGTATAGTTCTTCTGAATTTACATCGCATATAATATAGAAGACTAACAAGCTAAAACCTTCTTACACTGAGTACCGCTCGCTGTCTTCTGCCATCACTCACCATGTTGTATGCTAAATGCTACTCTGTAGGTGTGAGGCTTCATTGTATTTATACACACCATGAGAGCAGACAAGCATTTATAGACATGAACACAAACAGGCTCATACGTACAGTATGTGCTCATAGACACAAAACCCACACACACACACACACACACACACACACACACACACACTCACAAACAGTCGAGTGGCGCTGGTGTGGAGGCTTGTGCCAGCTGCACGCTAACCCAGTGTTCTGCAACCCTCTGGAGAGCTGTTCCTGCTCTTTTCCTACCTCACTCTGCCACTTCCTCTCTCTTCATTCTCTCTCCTCTCTCCTTTTTTCTCCCACCATCACCACCACCACCCACCCTCACCAGTGAAGCGCACACACACACACACTGATGTGAACACGTCTACCAGCCAGAATACAGAAGGTTGTGTTTATTTCCGGCATGCTAGCCCTGAATGCATGGATAGCTTTATTTCTCCACTACCCTTCTCTCTGTCTCTCCCTCCTTCCCTCCTCTTGTTCACTTCCTTCTCCCCAGAGGCTTTCTGGCTGCTGGAGCAGTTTAAGGTGTTCTGGAAAATCCATGTTGTGTGTGTGTGAGGCTGTGTGTGTGTGTGTGTGTGTGTGTGTGTGTGTGTGTGTGTGTGTGTGTGTGTGTGTGTGTGTGTGTGTGTGTGTGTGTGTGTGTGTGTGTGTGTGAGGCTGTGTGTTGTCTTATAAGCAGATGTTAGCCTCGACCGTTGCACGCATCCTTTTCTATTCCACTGTTATCTCCTTGATTGTAATGTTTCCAACACACCAACTTACAGATTTATGGACACGCACGCACACACGCACGCACACACGGACACACACACACACACACACACACACACACACACACACACACACACACACACACACACACACACACAATGGGCACCCTCTCTCATCTCTCTCACTCAAGTGTCAAGGCACATTTGAAAAAAAGTAATTCAGCGATACGTTGCAATACAAAAAACATCAAACATATGTTTTACACATGTGAAGTGCTATACAGAGCAAACTGGGCACTCTCACTGGAGCTCAGTTCAGTTACTCTTCTCTCCCGCCCAACATGTGAATGTATTTCTCATTTTCAAAACCCAGAAATCAGAGTGTTTTCAGGTAGAACTGAATCCCTGCGGTTAGCGACTCTAGCACTACAACCAATCTAATCTTTGATTTATAAATCTATTTTGATTTTGCTGCATATTGTTGTCAGTATTGTTATTGTTTTGTATTTGTTTTTCCCCTTTTCTCTCCCCACCCTGCCATCCCTTCAATCCCCCCGCCCCGACTGCCGCAGAAATCTAGCCAGTAACACCTTAAATTGTTTTGCCGAGCACAACGAGCCAGGAAGGTAGAAGTAACACGAAATAATAGTCGCCACATGCAGCTGATGTATAATTCATGCTTCAATCCAGCAGATGTGTTGTATAAAGTAATTAACTAATCAGAACAATCAGGGGAGAGAGAAAGAGAGGGAGAGAGGGGGAGAATATGAAAGAGGGGGGAGAGAGCGGGGCAGACAGAGAGAGAGAGAGAGAGAGTGAGACAGAGCAATCTCCAGATGCATCTGCTTGATGCGCCAAATGAAATCTGTCTGTCTTGGAGGGGCGCTTGCAGCAGGAGAGACCAGTGGGGGCCTGTGTGTGTTCAGCTCTCTTTCTCTCTGGTTTCCTCTCTCTGTCACTACTTCTCTGTCTATCTGATTGTTCCAGTGGTTTTGCCAATTCATCAGTATATACTTTAAAGAGGGTTCGACTAATACTGCAACCCCATTTTACACCTTTGTTTTGAGGGGAGTCATTTGTTCCCAAATTGCCATTTTGTAACAGAACACTTGATTAAAGCTGAACCGATTAGCTGATTAATCGATGAACTGATCTACAGAAAATTAATGATCAACAATTTTGATAATCGATTATTTGCTGAAGTCATTTATCAAGTAAAAATGCCAACATTCACTGGTTCCAGCTTCTCATATGCTAGGATTAGCTGCTTTTCTCTTTTTTATTATCTTTGGGCATTTTGATTGTTGTTTGGACAAAAACAAGCAATTTTAGGATGTCACTTTGGGCTATGGTAACTTGTGATGGTCGTTTTTCACTATTCTCGGACATTTTACAGACTTAACTGACTCTTAGGAAAAATAATTGACAGACACTGAAAATAAACATTACTTGCGACTCTGCACTTGATGTTTTTATACATTGTTAAACGTATGTCATACGTTTTCTATTTAGCCTTTTAAAATTATTTCAGGAACAGGGTGTTATGCCTGATTGAGTCAAAACCTTCTCCAAAATCAGTGATGTTGGATAAGGAAGTGTTGCAGTCAGGTGTAAAGGATGCTGCAGGATAAGTTGCACAAGTTGCTTCTTTAACATGTACCTCTACCTCTAGTGTAGGTAAAATTTATATACAGATTTAAGGGTCAGTGTTATAGCCTTTTGCTCAATATAGGAGGGAAATATCCAACATTCACAATCAGATTAAATTATTTTAATAATGTGAATTTGTGGCCTGTATACTTCATCATTTTGTTAAAGATACCATCAGGGCTGCTGGCTTTCCTTTCTCTCTCCATCTCTTCTCCATCTGAATTGTTTCTCATGTTCTCCCTTCACCCCTCTCTTCCCCCTCTCCCTCTGCATCCCTATCTATCCCTCCCTTCCCCTGCTCCTCCCTCTTGCCTCACCCTATCTCCCCATCCTTATCCTCCCTGTCCCAATCCACCCCCACCCCCATATGTCTCCTCTCTCTCTCCACAGTTGTCCTAAGCTGGAGGACCTGCCGCCCGAGCAATGGAGCCACTCTACAGTAAGAAACGCCCTCAAGGAGTTACTCAAAGACATGAATCAGAGCTCTCTGGCTAAAGAATGTCCCTTATCACAGGTGCTGAAGCCCAGTCTGCTTATTAAAAAAAAAAAAAAAAAAAAAGACAAAAGCCCAACCCCACCCCCTTGCTACCATACCGCACAACGAAACAAACACCCCTATCGCCATCACCTCTTGTTTTTTATCCTTTACTTATCAAATGCCCTGAGTTTGATCAAGTGGGAAAGAGAATCGGCATAGAAAATCGAAATCAATGGCTATTGTCATTTGTTTGCCGCATGATTTTTTTTTGTTGTTTCTTTTACCGCCCCCGACACACACACACACACACACACACACACACACACACACACACACACACACACACACGCACACACAGATACATACACACAGATACATACACACACACACAGACTTGTATTCAACGGCAGCCAAAACGCAGAGGTGTTGTTGAACGTATGGTTATTGTTAGATAAACATTGGCCCAAACCCAGAACGATCTGGATTGTTTTTGTTCTTTTTCTCATTTAGTTCATTCTCAACATTTCATTGCATCAGGCGGGAGATGTGTACGTTCACATGTTAGGTGTTATATTCTGTGTTTTTTTTCTCGGCTGGGAGGTTGGATAGAAAGCCCTAGCTCAGATATTGTATTAACAGGCAGTGTAGTCAGTATATCATAGAGGCAGCTCTAGAGTGAATGGAATGAAACGGCAGTATATCTCTCACAGGGGCCAATAATGTGTGTATATCTGTGTGTGTTTGTGTGTGTGTTACAGTGCAGGGAAATATGTGTGCTACGCTGTATATTTTCTTGACTGCGTTTGTGAAGCGCATATCAACGGACGGGACGTATATGTGAAAGTGTTATTTGTGTTTTGCATGTCTGTGTGTGTATTTAGATCCAAGCATGTGCGTAGGTGCCTTTAGTATGAAGCCAGCTCTCCTCCTAGGCCACCGTATGGTCACCTGGAGACCCTCATTTGCGCTGCATGTGTGTGAGCGCCTACTCTGTGTGTGTTTGTGTGTTTAGCCGGGGCATGAACAGTGCGCTGATGATGTAAAGAGTCCCTGGGTGGCATTCAGGCGGAGCCCAGCCCGGTCTGGTAATCACCCTGTTTACGGTCCATATGTGAAGACGGCTCAGAAGAGAGCACACGCTAGCTCAGAGGATCTAACACACAGGCACACACACTCCCCCTTAGACACACATTCGCTCTTTTCACGTACACGCCAGTCTCAAATTAAACTGAAGATTGTTTCAGCCCTCTAGTGAGGATGAAAGATTGTCCTGAAAATGTCTTTAACTGAATCTGTTTCTTTCTTTCTCGTGTGTATTTTAGCAGCCAGTTTGGTCCTAAATTCAGATCTAAATAGTATTAAATGGTCTCATGTTCACTATCGTGCAGAATCACTCAGAATGAATTTTATATTTTGCCTGGACATTTTTTTTTTAGATTTTATTTCCATGTCTTTTTTTATGTCAGCAAACTTCAAAACACTAATCCAGCTTTTAAGTTTTTAATGTAATTTAAAGAGAAATAAACTCTTTGCTCTGTTGTTACTTCATACCCTGATGATCTACATGTATCTGTGTCTGCCTTGTTCAAACATGGCTGCCGTGATGTGTTTGACATCTGTTACTCTGTGGGGCTTCATGTGGCCTACTACGCCCATAGAGCAGTGGTTTGTTCCTCCTAAACCCAAATGTTTTTGAGACTGGTTGTCACATTTGAGGGATATCCCTAAATTGCCCCAATACATGGACTCCCTGCACTGTAACCAGTGATGTTTCCATGTGCATGTAGTCTGAAGAGAAGGTGAGAAGCCAAGAAGCATTTGGCCGAGCCTCTGAGTTTTCTGAGGTGACCAAAGAAGTGAAATGAGAGAGGAGAAAGGGGTGTTGCAGGAGGGAACGGAGGATTGGCACCTTTTTAGGATTAGTGTTTCCTTGATATTCTGCAGCGTAATCCCAGACCGAAAAGAGAGGTTAACAGATGAGAGAATCACAGTGAGTGAATGAAAGAGAATTAGCCCACCTCTGAACAGGGCTCTGAAGAGAGAGGGAGGGGAGGGGTAGTAGAGCAGGGAGGGGAGGGCGGCGGGGGGTTATTTTGTGAAATGCTGCTTTTGTCCAGCGCCTTGTCAAACATTTAGTTTCATTCTTTTGTACTGGGGAGTCATGCTTTGTGTGTTTGGCCTGCAAATTACATGAGGAAACTCAGCGAAAATGAAGTCACTCATGCCCATTGTCCTTCCGCTAGAGGAACTGATTCTGACCTGCACGCATATGAAGACAGGTAAAGATTCACAGTTAATAACTTGGAGAAGCATCACCAAAATAAAACTTCTCCTGATTCAGCCTCAATCAGCCAACCAGGCTTATTATTTTTTTCTACCAAGCTTAGCAACCCCCTTGCCTATGTTCACAGAAACTATGGCAACAAACGAGATTCCCCCCCGGCTCAACCCTCTCTTTCCCATTGCCACAACCACCTCTTCTTGCCCACCCCCTGCTCGCTCTCACTGAGCGGCCCCTGATGTACCAGCTGCTGCGTTGCGTAGCAGCAAATAGTCATCAAAATGCCATCTTTGCAGGCCTTCACCACCTCAGCTGCCATAGGCACAACCTGGTTGCCAGTGTATGTGTGTGCATGCATGTGTGTATACATAGATGTGTGTGTGTTAGATTGAGGGTGGGGGGGTCACTCGACTTGAGGTGGATATGCGCCATAATTGAGCTGTGTTAGATGTTGGCGAGAGACAAGGCACAGTGTTGCCAATGGGATGTGCTTTTTCCCCAGCTGATTCAAGACATCAGGGTAAGTTGGAATGTGTGTGTGTGTGTGTGTGTGTGTGTGTGTGTGTGTGAGTGTGAGTGTGTGTGTGTGTGTGTGTGTGTGTGTGTGTGTGTGTGTGTGTGTGTGTGTGTGTGTGTGTGTGTGTGTGTGTGTGTGTGTGTGTGTGTGTGTGTGTGTGTGTGTGTGTGTGTGTTAATCTACATGTGTGGATTTTGTGTAACTGCACCATGTGTGTTTGTCTGCAGGGGTTGTGCTTAGTGTGTGTTTGCATTTGCCAGTGTGTGCACCACACTTTAACGCTGGCAGCTGGGTGTCTACAGTACCTGCCTGCTGCACTGCTATTCTCTTACACACACACAAACACACACACTCATTCTCTCACTCTCTCACTCTCCCTGTCTCTCTCTCTCTCTCTCTCTTCCTGTCTCCCATGATGGGGTGTAGAGTAGATGTTGGGGACCGATAGTAGCCCAGTGCCACTTCCTGGTCTTGCTGATAAGCTCTCTGTGCTGCAGATGGCTATCACTTAAAGGGTCCACACACATGCTCATGGACACACGGGCACTCATACACACTGGCAAACACACATACACAGCCATGCTACCTGTTGACAAGCCCTAGCACAGTCCTCCTGCTGGCACCGCAGTGGCAGCAGAGGCTCTGGTTATTTGCTTGATTTCACTTAGTGCAGATGCATGTGTGCGTGACAGAGCAGCGGGGAGAGTGAGAGAGAGAATAGGTGTGTGTGTATTGTTTCCTTCACACGTACGCGCAGGGCCCCCTGTGAGAGGTAGAGTGATGTATTGAGGGAGAGGGCTGATTAATGAGGAGCGTTTATTAGAACATCTGTGTCAAAGATGGCGGAGAAAGAGGGAGCGAGGGAGATAGAGAGAAATATGGGAGGAGAGAGAGAGAGAAAGGCACACCATCTTCTGCAGGCCTCTTGTTTGTTGCCTGGAGCTGCCTTAGCCCAGATATACTGTAAATAAAACATGGCAGGCTGGAGGAGAGGAGTTCATTATCCCCTTGACTTAAAGGGGAATTCTTCTTACTTTAACTGTGTGGTTTTCAGATGGATCTTTGTTTTGGGAGCTGACTCTCAGAACCAGGTTAAACTGGTGGGGTTTACTGCTTTACCAATCATCATCCCAATTATTCTTTTTTTTTCCCAAGGCAGTAAATCAAAAGCAAATCATTCATTCTGATTTGCACTGGCTTTTGCACATCATGAGCTTTTGCACATCATGATGAATAAACAGGAGTTGTCCTTTTAAAACCACAGAATGTTGAACTTGCACTTTTTATTTCCTAATATTTGCATGAATCCAAAAGAAGGAGCTGCTTCAAGCATAAATGTATGACTCATTAATAGGGCAATTCTGACTTCTTAACCCTAACCTGAACTCTATCAGGTTTTTCATTAAACGAAGGCTTTTCAATTTACGTATAAAAGACTACTTTGCTTCACCGTGCAAGTCCACATGCAGACCTCATCATCCTCCTGTTTTTCATCATGACAGCATGATGCACCACAGCATGGCTGGCACAAATTCACACCCAGCTGCAGTCACCAGCGTGACTCTTGACTCACTTTCCTATATTTGACTTAGCAAAAAATAAGCAGCTGAATGGGCATGAAAAAAAGCAGACAAATTCACTCTACCTGGTACAAGCAGGTACAGTGAGAGTTATGTCCGTGATGGTTAGTGGTTGTGGTTGGTGTCTTTTTTTACTTGAACAGTGATACGAATAAGTGAACACTTCCTCAACATTCAATTGCCTTTGTCTCCTCTTTGTTGCATTGTAATACTTTTGCACCAAGACTTGGCAGCTAGCACAGTCAATGTCTTTGAGATATCTAGCTTGTAATTCTTGTTTTATTGACCCCAAAAGTCCGATGGAAATTTTCATCCTGTAACTCTTTGTAGTTAGAACTGTCACATGAAGCTGGTTAAAATAGTACTTAAAGCTGAGTAGCTTTTGCTTTAGTTCAACCATGAACAGATCCCTCCCTGCTACAGTTTGACAAAGGAAACTTGTGTCCATCTTGCTCCTTTTAGATCCTCCCATTAACTTTGTCCCCATTTGTGCCAAGTTTTTATTGTGTTCTGGTTGAACACACTTAGGAGTGTTGCCATCACATAAAATGGCATACAGCTTCAATAGAGAGGTCAGGAGTTCAGAGTTCAGTTAGATCGACTTTTCTGACAGCACAGCTGCGCCGTGTACCCTGCGTTTGTGCAGAGAAGCTGGTGCCAGAGAACCAGAATTATCCTGTACCAGTTCATTGTGCTCCCACCACCATGCTGCTCTGCCAGAAGGTTCCCCCGCCATCCTCCAAGCACATATATTATAGAAAATGATAAAGATGGCATACCTGTAATTTGAAAACAGATGGTTTGGTTCTTTTGAATATTTATAACAATCAAAAACAATTTCTCCTGCACCAACCTCACTCTTCGCCCGGAGGCCGGCAAGGTGTTAAAACATTCATTTTAATGAAACTGGAAGGGGAAAAAAAACCTCTTTGTTTTTCCCAGGCGAAGGAGGACGGTTGAAGTAAATGTAGGGAGGGCAAAGAGTCGACTGTAAAGGGAGAGATGGGAGCACACATGCGGCAGAGAACGACATGCTCAGCGTGGCCCTCAATCTGCTTGAAGTTGTTGTCTTTAACAGATTGTATAAATAAAGAGCTGAAAAATAAAAGAGGTTTATCTGTTTACATCGCCCAACTCCCCAGATGCTGATATTCAATAAGCTGTTATCATCTTTCCTTTTGAAGGTAAATATCTTTCTTGCCGCCTGCTCTTGATGTCAACAGACGCAGAGCTCAGTTGACCTTATAATTTACCCACTCTGAAATTTAAAAAAAATCTTCAGACAAACTCAACGGCATTTGATAAAAAAGAAGAGATAAAGCCTTGTTTGATTTAATTTGTTTTACCTTAAGAGGAAGAGATCTGAAATTTTTGCATGTCTGATACTTTTCAGTTGTTTTTTTTTTTAGTGCTGGGTTTTACCATGTCCCTATCTTTTATTTGTTTTGACAAGCTACAGTGTTACTGCATGTTTCACAAGCTTTAATATTATGTCTGTATTTTCCACAATAAGAATCTAAAGTCCCTCTCTCATTCTCTCTCCCTCACTCTCAATCAATCTCTCTCTTTCAGAGTATGATTTCCTCCATTGTGAACAGCACTTACTATGCAAATGTGTCGGCGGCGAAGTGTCAGGAATTTGGGCGCTGGTATAAACATTTCAAGAAGACAAAAGATATGATGGGTAAGCAAAACGGAGGGGCGCAAAGTATGGAGCTCACACTTTTGTCTCTTTGCACACTCACACACACACACACACACACACATACACACCAGTCACCATTACAATATGTTCTCTAACCAACCGTCTCTTTGTCTTCCTCCTGCTGCATGAAGCAGAAATACATTTTTATCTTGTTATCTAATAACTCAAGATTACTCCGTTGAAAACACTGTGTTATCTTTGACTTATCCGTTATTGCTTTAACTAACGCTAATGCTAGAGTCAAACTGAGGCCTCTTACTGTTTTATTTTTTGTTTGTGTGTGAGTATAACACTTCAGTTTTCCACAAACAAAAAGCAGCGATGACTTCAACTGGCCACCGCCTAGTCTCAAATTCAATTAGATTTTCGTATCAACCCTCTAGCAACGCATGCTTTATATTATCAAAAAAAAATCCCCTTTGACCCGCCAGGAAATGAGGTTACATAATACCAGTAGCACCCTTGCTGGAGATAGAATTCCGATATATTTTTATGTCTTTTGATTAAGCAGAACACAACTAGAACACCACTCTGTTGCGAGGCTCATAATGCAATTTACTGTTGAGATATTAGCTTTAACAATCTGTTGAACAATCTTTTTACTTTGCCAGTGTGCTGCTGCTTGCAGTGATGACACATGAGATTATATCAAAATGTTTTCATAGTGTCCATGCAAATAGCGTGTTGTGATCTTATCTTATCTGATGTTTTTTTCTTCTGTTAAAGTGGCAACATATGCTGGGAACATTATTTACTTCAGACCTGCTGTACTTGTGTATTCTCTTGGATACTCCCACACATTTTCTGTCACAATTTTTTTTTTTTTTTTAATCTGGTTTTCTGTTCCTCAAAAGTGGGACTACTGCAGCTGCCAGTCCGGCTTTATGGGTGCTGGTGTTTTAAAAGTCATATTTCTGCTTAGCTGGAGTGGGTGAGAAGAACTGTAGAAAGCCTTAACCTCGTGTTTCTTTCCTCACAACTCTACACTGTATGCTGTGTGTGTGTGTGTGTGTGTGTGTGTGTGTGTGTGTGTGTGTGTGTGTGTGTGTGTGTGTGTGTGTGTGTGTGTGTGTGTGTGTGTGTGTGTGTGTGTGTGTGTGTGCGCGTGGCATGTGCGTGCCCTGCCATCCGACTGTGCAGGCATGCGCCAACCCTCCCAGCTGGAGGGCTACCTGGGTACGTGTGTCCTCCGAGAGAGCCCGCGTGCCAATGCACTAGGTATGTTGAGACATGGGCACACACACAAACACACACAGGTACACAATCACACCCCTGGTTTTTTAACTTTGGAGGACATTGCATTGACATAAATTAATTCCTTGGACTTACGCTAACCTCAAGTAAAACCACTACATGCTTAACCCCAGTCGCTAAACTAACTAGCTTACTCTAAACCTAACCTCATTGAAAAAACAAACAAACTTTGACCCTAAAATGTAGTGCTTTATTTTGTATGAGTCAGGTTTTTGTCGCCAAATCGTGAGTGTTTTGTCATCTTTTGTCCCTTTACCTTGATTAGTTTAAGAAGATAAACACACACTCAACATAGGAGGAGCTACATTCCTTCCTGAATGCCTAAATTGTATGCTTAATGTTAAATGCCTGTTAATGCCCGAATAGCAATTATCATCTTAGTCTTAATCCCAAAACTCAAAGAACACCTTAAACTCACATTGAAAAGAAAAGTGACTCATTCACTTTGTTAGCTCATATTCAATTTAGAATTTGGAACCAATCTTGCTTTCACCCTTTTCATATCAATCTCTGGCCTAACTTAAAATGACACAAGTGGCAACATTTGTAGGCTTTTGAACCATCCAACCTGGTCACACCTTTAACATGAAGTCCATTTTCAACTAGAGTAAACCTAAATGCTATTTCCTCTTGACTTAAAGAAGCACGAACTGCTAAACTGTTCATTTCAATGTTTTTTTATTTCGTTCTCTAAGAGGATATCAGGTACTGATATATCAGTAACAAAACCCAAATATATACATACACAGACGCAGTGATAACATCTCAAAATGTGCATACACACATCCACACAAACTCTTAGAGCCCACGTGTCATGTTAGCCAAACCTCAGACACAAAACCTTGGCACATGAGCCTCAGGTGCTCACCACGCACTCGCAGCAACCTCCCCAAGATCAATATTCATGACGGGCTGCTGTCTGCTGTACGTACAGGGCCACACATGGCAGAAGGAGCAAGTGCTGGTGAAATGCCAAGTGTGAAGGCTGGAAAAGAGAGTGCCGCGGTCATCCCATTGTGCTTTGGCCACGGTGTCACATGTGACTCTGCATTTACTTCACTACTCTGCATTTAGCAATCAGTTTGAGCCTGAAGTCAAGGGGAATAAGTACCTGGTCACAGGTACTGGCAAGCTGCTCTGCTGCTCTGCCAGCTGAAGTGGTGTTACCGGCCGCCAGTGAATGTGGTGTTGCTTCCTTTGACGTGGCAACGCTAGTGCAGGGAAGCCAACACAGGAAAGAGAGTCAGGTCACTCTGTATGTCTCTCTCTCTCATCCCCTCTCTCTCTTTCTCTCACTCACAGTCACACACAAACACACACACTCCCTCCCTGCCTCAGCCCACATCCCATTCCCATTGTGTGTTTAATCCGGGGCTCTTTTGTGGCAGGATTCCACACGAGGACTCCCGCTTCTGTGGCAGCCTTTTTCTCCCAGGGCCTGCCATGCTCTTCTGTCACCCCTTCTCTTTTCAATTTGCATGGAAATGCCTCCGTGTGCCTGTGTGTTTGTGTGTTGTGAGCATGCCCCCCAGCAGTCTGTGCGAGCAAGGATATGCACACACACACATGCACACACACACACACACACACACACACACACACACACACACACACACACACACACACACACAAACAAACACAAAAACACACACATTCACATATGAGTGAATAGGCACGCCATACCATCAGAGCCAGGGAATCACAGGGATTATGGGGAGAGATGTGATTATTACCAAGATTTTTTGTTTTGTTTCTTCCCCCCCACATCATTTGTTTTCGACAAACGTTCAATAGACCCGTCTTGGCTGGGTTTTTTGTGCTTGCTGACAGTTAAGGAACAGGCAGCTCAAACACTTGATTATTGTGGGTATTTTTGGAAAACATCCATGCACTTAATCTTTCATCTGCCGAAAAATTCAGCTTGTTGAAGACCCCCCTCCCCTTGCCCATAACAGCAATAAATGCTTTTCACAATTTCATATGATGCTTTTCTGTGGAATGTGGAGGACGCAGCACACTTCGAAAGTGTTAATGTTGCCATCCGTGTGAATTCTCAAACGCTGCCCCCTCACTCACTCGGCACAGTGCACGGAAGAAGCCTCAGCATATGTGAATCGCTTAAAGATAGATGGAAACCTGAAAATATTCAGCTGCTCCAAATGCTCATTCACTTTGCTGTGGGTAATACTTTGAATCTTAAATCATTGTTTTCATCCTCTAAGCACATAATTTAAACCTGTCTTAAAATATTCCCTAGCAGCCATTATGGACTTAAAGATTCCCAAAGCAAAGATGCCGCAAAAATCTCTAAAATGCCATTAAATGATGGCGCGTAGATTTTTTTTTTTTTTTAAGTCTTACAGACAGACAAGGCCACTCCTCAGGTTACACACCAAATCCTACGATGTACTCCTGTCTCCGTTCATTGCTCCCTTCATTTATATTTAGACCACCCTCCCCTAAAAATGTCATATTGGCTGGCTTGTGTTCCTTATTTTAGAATTAAGGATGTAAAGAGAGAGAATCAGATTTCTCAGCATTGCTTCGGCCTTTGTGGATACACAAACACACGCGCACACACACACACACACACACACACAATCCTGTACTTACAAATACACACACTCTGCTGTCTGCAAGATTTTTTTTTCACATGATGAGGCCACAGACGTTCTGAACTTAATTTCGAAGGCATGGGTTGAGGAAGACACAGGTCAAACACAATGAAGCTCTTTTATCTGCGTTTCCATCTTTTTCTTTTTTTAACCGGTTGTTGGCTGATCAGCTGTGTCATATCCAATCAGGGAGGAAGAGGCCTGTGAAGGGCACTGGTTAGGGAAAAGACACTAAACTCTTTTTGTTTGGTGTTCTAGATATGAACATGTGTTGGCAGCAAAAATGTATTCCCTTCCTATAGAAACTAAACAGGAATGTTAGCTAAGATTCACTCAGGGCCAAAGTTTGATCTGGTACAGGGAAGATCTGTTTCATTTCTTCTGAATAGACAATGGCTATTAAACTGATGGTCATGATTTAACTTTTTCAGATTCTCCAGCAATTAGAATTTTGTTTTCCTTTTCTTATACATTCTACTCTCCTTTGTTTTCTTTGTGATGTTTAAGTTTTTAACTTGAAATCAATAATTGACCCTGTCTTTTTTTCTTGCACTCTCTCTCTTTCCTCATTTTTCTCACCCCCCCCGCCAGCTGAGATGGATGGCCTGTCTGACCTCTCCCCACCCGGCTCTAACCATAACCACAATCACCTGGGCTACTCCCAGCAGCAGCAGCCTATCCCCGGCAGCACAGCAGAGCAGACCCCCTCCTCGCCAGTGCCGCCACTGCCTCACGCTCCACCATCACACGGTGGCCAGACAGGAGGCCGGCAGCCCCAGCTCCCTGGTCTGCACCACCCAGGCCTGGTGTCGACACCCATTAGCCCTCAGCTGGTCAACCAGCAGCTTGTGATGGCACAGATCCTCAACCAGCAGTATGCAGTGAACCGGCTGCTGGCGCAGCAGTCCCTATCGCAGCAGTACCTCAACCACCCACCTGTCAACCGCAGCTCCCATACCAAGCCCCTGGAGCCACAGGTGGCATCAAACACAGAGGTGTCCTCCGAGATTTACCAGTGGGTGAGGGACGAGCTGAAGCGGGCTGGCATCTCACAGGCTGTCTTTGCCCGTGTGGCCTTCAACAGAACCCAGGTGAGGAGGGAAGACAGATGGGCTAAAATAAAGGGCCTTCTGTAACAAAAAAAGTAAAAAAAAAAACCAAAGTTATTCTCAGTACTAAAAATTGCCATCTTCATCTTTATATCTTTGTATAAATTTGATTTTTAATTCCCCTTCATGCTCCTTTTGATGATGAAGCTCTGGTTTGGCAGCAGGTTGAGACTAGGGTATTTTCAGATTTAACCAAATTAGTTCATAATTTGCAGGTCAGTGAAAATGATGTTTGTCACGGACTTCGGTATCATTCAAGTTAATAAAAATTATAAAATTAATTACAAAAACCGACAATGATAAATGCAGGAATTATTTTATGTACTTTTGTTACTGGAATGGTATAATCATAGAGAGTATTTGCTACATAATTTCAGGTTGACTGAAGATTTAGTTATAATTTTTTAAATAGAATTAAATTTTTAATTTCCGGGTTTAGTTTGAGAGCACACGCCACATTGTCGGATAACAGCAATACTCTGATCTTTCTTTAGTGAACATCTAGGGGACAATTTAGATGGACCGCCAACATTAATCCTTGAATTTACTCACTCCTCTTGATTACAAAACTTCAGATAGCCGACTGAAAGTAACGCTAAACTTACCTCCACATCCGCAGCACTTGATAGTTACGTTAGCTTATCTTTTAATAAATGCCAGTGTGCTGCCTGCATGTTTTCATAGTATGTAGCTTTTTTGTTGCCGCCTCTGGTCTAATTCTCAGTGTATCGTAGATGACTTTAGTCCATAAATCTGTTCGTCACTTTTCATTAACGAAATTAGCCACGGAAAACAGTGCGTCTTTGGTGGTGACATCATGCAGCACAGGGTGTACCTAAAAAGTACATCCAAAAATGTCATCTCGAATGTTTCAACAAGATCACTTTTGAGATCAAACTGCCTTTCTCTCCATGACTAACACTTAAATAGCATTCCTCACTGTCTAAGATTCCACACCAACATTCTGTTTCAAAAGAAAATACATCCCATTAAGGAAGTCATAAAACAGTTTCATGGGACAACTTTTACTAAGAAATATTGAGAAAGGTCTTATGTTTGAATCTGTTTATTTCCACATCTTATATCTCACTCATAATGCTCATACACTCCAGTAATCTAGCACCTCTACAGATGCTAGTTGAAGACAACTGGAAGCCTGCTATGTGAATGACCCAGGCTCGGTCATTGCATGTGTTCTCTCTCTGCCCAAATCTTTGTTTTCACTTCATAGTCAGAGGCCTACATGCCCGCACATACAAAAGCGCGCACAAACACACACACACACACACACACACACACAGAACATAGTGATAATGTCTTAAGATGTACTGTGTGTATTAGAGGAGGTCGGAAGGAGGTGACAGCAAACCTCATTACGACTCCATTCGCCATGAAGTTGCTGTGTATGAAAAAGAAAAAAAAAAAGAAATCGATAAGGATCTATTAGAATAAGAACATACAGCAACTCCCCATGAAAAATAAATGTCTGTGTGTGTGCTATATGGTACAGTCAGACAGAGGTGTTTTTGTGCAGATGGGAAAGCTCCCACGCAAACACAGCCTTATCTGTGGCTTATACGAGGAATTAGCCCAATGTGCCGTTGGAGAATTTGCCTTTGGAGGATTATTTATTAGGTGTGTGTTTTTTCCACGAGCCTGTGTAAATAAAAGGAAAGGGGTTTGGGGGTGGGTGGCGGTGGACACCCTCATGTAAATCATGTGACATGAAGGTGCTGCTGTCAATGCAGTAGGCGGAGGGGAGGAGCTGAGGTCGTTGTTTTGAGAGAGGAAACTGATTGACCAAAGAGATAGACAGCATGGGTTGATGGCAAAGAATGATAAGCATGCACACCCTGAAGAATGCAGACACCAACAGACAGACGCACGGTACAAGCATAAGAGAGATACGCTACTAATCTATCCCCTGAATACGTGTACATGAAGTTCACATTCTTTTTCACCATAAAAAACGTCACTCTGAGTCTGATTGCATCTGTCCACACTTGTCTGAATACCACAGACCTACTTATTACACATATAGTTGCATACATTGTAATAGTCAGACAAACTACACTGAGAACATATTTGCAGCTTTACCCATTTCCCAAGAGGAGTTGCATGTTAAAAATAAATAAATTAAAAGCATGAGCATGTTTTTTTCTCCATCACCTTGTTTTATTACCAAATCACACCTATTGATAGTGAGAGAAGCAGAGCGATGGTTTGCACAGTGTGTGGCCAAGAGCTGATGAAAAGGCCCAATCACACGTCTCTGATAATGGAGTCATTGCCGTCTCATAATGATGGAATTGAGCGCTATTGAAAAGTAAACAGAGGATGCACTGATTGCCCGCCGTACAAGACTTTCACATTTCAGGCGAGTGGCTGCGCCTCTTATGCAGAGCAATATACGGCTCTAAGAATATGACGAAGATCTGCAAAATGACATCAACCAAGGGTAGTGAGTTCAAAGGCCAATAAGGATCAACGATGAAGTGCTATGAACTGACAGAACAGAATGATATTTTTTTACCTCAAGACAGAAGCTCTGTAGAGCCTTGAGGATTTGGAGGAGGAGAGAACACAAAGTTTCCTTTGATTAAAGGATTTTACAACATTAGTGATGGAAGGTTGAGAGTGACTGCTGTCTGTAAAGAAAAGTAGATATTTAGGAATAGCCTGTGACTCCACGTGCTTCTACAGAAAAACTACATGGAGTTAAAAAAAAACTGCAGTCTAAATATTGAGTCCCTAAAAGGCTCTATTCGTTTACAGTTTAAATGGGCCCAAGACCGTCATGTCTCTAGTGTCATTAGAGTCTCCATTTACACTTATGGCTCTCTACTGCTGTCTTATTTAAGAATCCTCTAATTTGATTATTCTCCTTCTTGCTCGCCTCTCTGACCCCCACCCCCCAACTTTTTCACTCTCTGGGAGCTCCGATCATTCTCTTCTTCAATTTTTCATTTTCTATCATTTTCCCTCTACTGCACCATCACTTCCTCTCCATCTCGCCAACTGTCTGTGGTTTCTTCCCCTCTTCTGCCACCCCATTATGCAGGGCTTGCTGTCTGAGATCCTACGCAAGGAGGAAGACCCTAAAACAGCATCCCAGTCGCTGCTGGTCAACCTGCGCGCCATGCAGAACTTCCTGCAGCTGCCAGAGGCTGAGCGTGACCGCATTTATCAGGAGGAGAGGGAGCGCAGCCTGACAGCCGCCTCTGCAATGGGCTCAGCTCCACTCATTAGCACTCCACCCAGCCGACCTGTACAGGTACTAAATGTTTTATACCCCTCTTTGCATGTTTTCGTGTGGTTATTCTGCATTTACATTCCAAATAACTTAATGTTATCTTGGATGTTATTATGTAGGATGTAATTAGTAGACCTAAGTTTTAGTTTTACAAACATTTCTTAGAGGCAGAGCTGATCCATAGACAGAAAAATACAATTCAGAATACACCTTAATGCACAAAGATCTTTCTTCGCAATAGCATTAGAATATAAAAGTTAGAGGGTAAAGGCAGATTCCTACTTTTCCATCAAGGTTTTTCTTGTGGTGCTGCTATAGATGCCTACAGCATAGGATCTAATTTATGGTTTGACCGATCAATTGCTCTAGCACCACTGCAGCACTAGCTGAATATATCATGCAGTATAAGGCAGGTGTCTTATATGCACCTAAAGTAATCATATTTACATTCTTCTATTTGCTTTCTAAAAGAGAAAAACAATCATTGAGAGAATAACTATAAATGTTTTTAGTTCACTCAATACAAACTTGACTTGTGTTGCTGTGGAGTAAAAAAAAAAAAAAACTTTGCTCAGTGCAGAGTCCTGCGTGGTTCCAGTATACAAATCTGCACATGCCCTGCACCTACAAAGCTTTGTACTGGACCCAATCCATTACCTACAATTATCTCCAAATCAAAACTGAACCCAATCTCCATCCATATGCTATGCAGCTTATCCTTTGAGGGCCACAGGAGGGCTGGAGCCAATTCCAGCTGACATTGGGCGAGACGTGGGGTACGCCGTGGCCAGGTTGCCAGTCTATCACAGGGCTGCCTAACCTAATATGACAAAAAGAAAACTAACTACAAAAATAAAGAAACAAACTGCTGACCATTTCAAATAATTCAAAATAAAAAACATCATCAAGTGCATTTGTTACAGCAGCAGCATGGTCGTGTTTTGCTTGACAGGTCTAATTTACCAAAATGTAGAGACATTAATTCAAATTATAATTAACAGTATTTGACTAAATAAACAAAATAAAACAACTGTGTTGCTACTACTGTAGCGAGGTCCAGTGTCTCCACCGATGCTTTCAGTGTTTTTTTCAGATGATTCTGGAGGTTTGTCTGCTTAAAGTAGGTCAAAAGCGACTCAGCGGTGTCCGTAAGAGCAGATACAAAGACATCATCCTCAGTAGGTTGTCCAGGTGTGGTATGCAGCTCTGTGGTCAGCACATGTTCTGAGCAACTGCCTTGGAGAACTCATCAACAATATATTTACCCAGGGTTTGCATGATGGCTAATCTGAGGTTATCTGCCGTTTTTGTTTAAGGTACAGTCCCATTCAGATGTACTAGGCACTCACTCAGTCAGCTCCGACTTGCTGCTGATGTGATGCAACGTAACACAAACATAACCGATTTTGCGGTAATCATCTGTCCATATATCCAAAGTGACTTCTCTGTTGCTTTCAGTTAGCTGCTTAGTTGGCTTTCTCGTTCTGGAAGGATGCTTTGGCGAATGTCCTCTGCATATTTTGTCAGTTTGCGTGATGCAGTTGTCAGATCAGGCAAAAGGTACTGAGTGTCCACACGGCTAGCTCGGGCACCAGTGTCAGTCAAGCCTTGTGCCAGTGTGATGAATCAATCACCACACAGGGTTTCAAACAATTTGATGTCCCTGCATACAAATTGAACCACTGGGTTATGGCCTCCCTTTCTTGTGTTTTTGGGAAAGTACCTGTCAATTGACACAGCACCTGTGCTCCTGTAGCTGTTGATGTGTTTCCTCAGCAATGAGATGCCTAGCTTGTGGCTATCAAAGGCTAACACTTGTTGGCAGTTTCTACAAGCAACAAAGATACTGATAACATTATTCTCACAGTCTGTGACCACATTGAATTTCTCTCATATGTCCAACTTGGCCTTCAACAATGTATTATCCACTATTTTGTATTCACCACTGGCCATTTTAGTCTTAGGTTATCCATTTTGATCTGTTAATGGCTAGCCAACATTGCTGTCTGATCAGTGAAGTCCTTTGACTTGGCCAGATGTGAACTTATGGGGGAAAGGTTGTGTGGTAGGCAGTCACAAAAAAATTAGAGCATCTAATTAGGCTTGATAAAATTATGCTGCTTCAGATGCTTAAAACAACTGCACTTTTATTTCTCATTTCTGTTTTTTTTTTTTTTTTTTTTTTTGGTTCTCATGATTATTTCACCCACTGCCCAACCATACCCATGAATTAATTATAAATATATTTTTTACCTGTTAAATGTGATTACCAACCCGATGCCAGGAGACCCTGCTTCAGTGTACTCCATAATCGATAGAGGTTATCAGCGGCAGAAACATGTAGGACAAAACACAAAGCAGCCAAAGATGACCAATCACAGTCCTTGTCTGCTCATGCAGACCAAAGAAGTACTTACATTTCTGAGGATGGCTGCGACGCAAAGCAAAAATCTGGGGAACAGGAATCCAGTAAACTTACCAGATCCCAAGCACTTAATTTTTTTGCCATAGTATTGCTAAATAAACAACTAATGCAAAATCATCCAGTGCACAGCCTTAATACTCACCTGGGCCATTAGATACCATTCAAGTTTGCCAGCTAGCTAACTTGTGCAATGAAAAATTGAGGATTAATGAGATCACTTCTCCTTTCAAAGCAAGTCTGCTTCAGAGAAATGTCAAAACTTTCAAACATAATATTCTGAAACAAAACTAATAGTTCTTTGAAGTTCTAATGGCTGAAAAGAGATTAAAATTTAATAGACAATAGACAATATCTCTTACTTGGAATTAAGCAAAAGTGCAGTTGCCGTTTAGAAAGCATGCAATTGGAACAACAGTGGCTACATCCATACATCATATAAAAACATATGTGAATAGAGGTAGTCCTGTAAATGGTTGAGCTGGCCATTTCAAAATAAGACAAATTTATACTGTGCAAACACAAAGACACTCATGTACTCATTAGCGCACTCTATTTACATATGACAACAGCAAGTATGCATACATGCACCACCCTAGCACATTGTTTTGTCACATGCCTCACATTCCCTTCCATTGTATCAGGCTGCAACCTGTCTGGAAACATGTGGAATAAATAAATGCCAATTCATTCTGTCAACGTGCACACTAGAGAACATACTTTACATTCTCCCTGCATGTAAATGAGTTCTACATCATCCCCGCCCTCACCGCACAGGTGAGAACGGTGCACAAATGATGGATAATTTTTTGTGCTAATTTTGACCTTTTACCATGCATTAGGCAGCATTAACAGCCCTCCCATTTCAAAAATAAAGCTCACTCAGTGATGACAAGCCCCGTAAAAGATCAAACATCATTTAGTCAGTCCCTCTTTCAAAATCACTGCGTACCACAGCACAACTTTGTACCCTTACTGCAAATCTTTGTCCCTCATTTGAAAGGTATGTGGCAACTTTCTACCACTTAAGCCCGTTTGAAGTGCGGTCAGCTGCATCTAGGAGGTTAAGGGGGCAGACAAAGGCCTCCTCTGTCCTGTCTTTGGTGAAGATTTGGCTTTTATTTAGGTGAGAGGGATAAAAAGACAGAAGCGCAGGCCCACCCAACTCCAAAATGGAGGTTCCCCCGCAGTTTTTGTCCTTACAAAACTAAAAGGAAAGAGTCTTATTCAGAAGTAGTGGTGCTGAACTTAAGCGGAGCCACTTTGCAGTTCACAGCTCATCTTTTCAATCAGAGGTTGTGTTAGTGTGGGACAAAGATTCAGAGGGATAGAGCGGACCTTTGCACAAGAATGAAAAAAGATAGATAGATTCATAAATAACCCCTGTTCATGTTTTTATTAACATCCCAGTAGCAGTGATAGGGATTTGGAACTATGACTTTTCAGGTTGTCAATAACAACATAAGGTTAATAAGAGATCGGTGATCCACTTCTTTTCAGAATCAACGTACAGAGGGACTTTTAGCATATTTGAGACCAGCTTACAGATTTGTACAGATACACAACAAAACTTTTCAAGCTGCACAATAAACAATACTACATGGCATACAATCTGGAACTGTTTCAAACATGCCTAATACACTTTACCTGTATGACTTTACCCCATTAACATTTATCATGTAGACCTGTTCCTACTCAAGGCAGTTCTCAAACGAACACCCACAAACACACGCGTTTGCACACTCATACACCTGGCCACCTGCCAGATTCTCCTATGGAGCAATGCGGTGTGGATTTAAGCACATAAATCAGCCAGGGTGGCAATTGAGCCAGAGACAGAGGAGGGTTTTTATTGGCCTCATAAAAACAGATGCAGAGGTATGTTTCTCTCACGTGTACTGATGAGTCGGCTTAACTCCCCTAAAGCCAGTTAGTGCACGTCCGGGCCTTGACAATTAGCTTGACATGGTAACCTACCGCTCAGACTGACAAGCCCATGTTGAGCTGTCGTAAAAACAGGATCATAGGCCCAGAAATGCTCCAACATTCCAATTTCACCACAAATTTTAGGATTACATGATTGTTTTTAACACATAGAGGGGCTGGTATTAGGTGTCTAGACAAATACTTGAATATATATGTTTTTTTTTATCACAGACTCTATCATGAGTTAGTAGCTGTTGGTGTTATTATGGTTTATTTGCATACCATGCACCTGTACTCATACCCAACCCTTTGGATGTCTCCTTTCCAGAGGGCTCGTATGGAATGAGTCATATGGTTCTTGGGTAATGCTTTTATTTGGATACATGTTGCCATGTCAAGGATTTTTGTCAAGATGCAATAAGCCACTGAATGAAGATGATTTGATTTCCCTTGACTTGCATTTATTTTTTAATCACCAGCTTCACATAAGAATATTAATATTTCCTACAACACATCAAAGTGTCTTGAGCAAAGTAATGCTGGTGCTGTGCATGGGTGTAACCTACATGGGTGTGTGGATGCTTGTGTTTAGCCAGATTCCCTTTATTTTTCATCATGTGAGCCTGAACAAATATGGTTGTGTTGTGTTCCCAACACCACAGCCCCGGAGGGAAGACTGTAACAGCGTAAGGCCTGAGGACTGGAATCCCCGAATCCCCGTGGGCATTTCCCCTGTGAGCAAATAACTCCACCCCTTTACCACTCTAATACCACCACAAATCTGAACTCACACATTTTTATAGACCATAAATATTCTGGAGCTCATCATCTCCCAACATGCAATTCTGTATGCTATTTCTGTATTTCCATGTTTGTGAAGCAGGAAACATTCATAGGAGCAACATGTGAATTTGTCTTTCAAGTGCAAGGCTAATATTTGCATTTTGATCAGTTTTTGGTTGAAATATTATCAGAGATATATATAGAATAGTGATGATACAATATTTTATGCTCTTACAAAGCTTTAGGTTTTAATTACATCTAATGTTGATAACTAGATTTTGTTCGAATAGAGCTTTTGTTTGTGTGTGTTTTAAGCCTAATTTGGTATCAGAAAGTCTGGAAAAATAAAGAGGAATCTTGCTGCTCAGTTGCACAACACATAAAGACATGCAGTATTTAGTATACCAACTGTCACACACGACTGATAATGTTAAAAAAAAAAAGATCTTCGGGTAAAGTACAAACAACCAAAAGCTATCAAATGCAAAGGAGAATTAAAGATCTGACAAAGTATTAGAGTTTTAAACAGAAAAATTGGAAAATTTTGTATAGGATGTTTATTTTTTTTCTTCATTTTCCCTCTTTAAACAGGTGAAACCGTCACCTCTGCCTAGCGAGTGGAACGGCAAGACAGAGAGCTGCATCCTTAACATCAACTCCACCATCTATGATGAGATCCAGCAAGAGATGAAGAGGGCCAAAGTTTCCCAGGCTCTGTTCGCTAAGGTGGCTGCTTCAAAGAGCCAGGTACCTACACACAATAAACACCTCGGTTAAAAATTGTACATAACATCACGATATTCATACAGTTCATACAAATCTGTCCAACAAAAAACGAAACTTGCCTCAGTGAATCACTGCGGTGATTTATCAACATAATGACACATGTCTTCTTTATTGTGGGTTTGGAGTTTAGCAGTTGACTATGTTTCAACACCAAACAAACCTGTTTATATTAGCTCTGCTCAGTAGGCCGATGGGGGCCTCTGTTATCTTCTCCCAGAGAGCAGGGAGCTCACAATACAAACTTGTGTGTGTTGGAAACAGGGAAAAAAAGAGAAAATAAACCACCAGTATAACTCTTTATTAAAAGCAATTTAAAAATGTAGCACTAAGGAGTTATTATTAAAGGTTTTCACGTGTCTGTTGGAGGCACAGTTGGGAGGATTTCCACAATAGTGCTTGATGAAGAAGATGGGGGGAGAAATAGATCACCAAGGGCGGAATAATCTGGAAATATCTGCAAAGGCTTTATTTTTTTCTTGCTGATTAGGATGATTATACCCCCAGATAGCTTTGTTTTACCAAATTGCAGTTTGATGCACAAACCACTGTTTTTGTTAAGGAGTTCAAAGACTCCTTGGAAGGATGGAGAAAGAGAAAGGGGGAGAACGAGGCGGTCGTAGTATTAACTCGAACATGTCTCTCTTCTCAAATGAAGGTTTGTCTGGGAACAGGTTTCCACCGTGCCTTCTCCACCTCCCTCCCAGCTTTCTGCCTTGCCCCTCTACCTCTCTCGTTCCCCCGATTTCTGCCTCTCTTTCACGTTCCATTCATGGCAGGCGGGTGTGAATGTGAATTGAGCAGCAGATAAGAAGTGTGCTAATTATGCCTGTGAAAGGGGGCCTGGGAGAGCACTTATCTCTGGCTCCATCTCGTAATGGGCCCTCCCCGGGCAGCTGGTCTCCCCCCCTTACTACCCAGCCGGCATTGCCACATCTACCAGCACCGCCAGGGCAGTGGCTGCTCCTCCCAATCAGGACCCCTGAACCCTGAAAATCAGAGACTAGCACCAAGTTTTCAGTTACAGTTTCTTCAAAAATCTTCTAATATCCAGCATTGGTCTTATTTCTTTATTATGTCAAGTGGAATCAGATTGTAGTTTTACTTATTCAGTTTTATGCTGTGGGCAGAATTTATGTTAGCATGGGTAGAAATGTCTTTTCCTTCAGTGTTGTGTCATTTGCCCTTTCCATATATAGAAGCCATTGAATTTCCGAGTTGTTTTTTGTAGACAGCAATAGAGCTGCAACAATTTGTCAAATAATTGATTATTCAATTGAGAGAAAATTAATGAGAAACTATTTTTCTAATCAGTTAATCGTTTGAGTCACTTTTCAAGCAAAAATGGTGGTTCCAGCTTCTTAAATGTGAGTATTTGCCGTGTTTATCATTGTAAATTGGATATGTTTGGGTTTGGGACTGCTGGTCAAACAAAAAAAGCTATTTGAATATGTCACTTTGGACTCTGACAAATTATGATTGGGATTTTTCATAATTTTCTCACATTTTATTTACAAATTAATTAATTGAGAAAATAACTGGCAGAATCGATAATGAAAATAATTGTTAGTTACAGGCCTAGAGGGCGGCGGTTTCCTCTGTTCACACTATTAACTACTATCCATAAAATTTCATAGATGGGTATTACAGTCTCAAGTAGATAGGGTGGTGTGAGGTGTACTACTACTACTCAATTCTGCTTATTCACTTATTCCAAAAAAAGGTCGATGGTGCTGGTGCTGGCACTTAAGAAATTATCGCTTCATGTGACTAGAGAATTTTTGTCAGCAAAAGGAAATTGTCGCTAGGATACTGAGTGTTTAGTACATCAGTGTTAATTGTTCATGAGCTCAAAAATAGTTTGCGATGAAGGATAGCAATGTATATTTAAATGAAATGTTCAACATTGTTACAAAAGCTTAGGTCCATAGAGGGTTGCAGCCTTGCAGGAAGAAATAACCACCATCCAAGCCTTTGGTAGAGTACCATACTGCTACTGAGCTTGGGAGTGCAGCATGAATGTTGCTGGTGATGAGGATGGAGGATGGGCTGGACTGGCAGGATGCCCATATGGGGTCCAGGAAAATAATTGTGGGGGGAGGGCGGAGAGGAGGCCTTATCACAGAGGCTGGTGCTGTCCTGTCAGCTTGGTGTGCAGTTCAACCTCTGCCTCTTCAGCACAGCATAGGATTTCCCAGCATGCTTACGCAAGCACAGGATCAGGTGACCAGGATCCGTTGGTATCCGTCCCGCATGTGTGTGTGGATGTGTGTGCATCATGTGGTGTTTTTCAGCGTATTTAGCATTTGTGTATAGCATATTTGCCTAATTCACAGAGAGACAGATTATACAGCTTAGAATGGAAGGAGAAAACCGAGCTGAGAGGTGGAGTTGAAGGAGGTCACCAGCAGCGGTCCCCAGGGTAGGAAAGCAGTAAACAGGAGTTAACTGAATGATGTATGCTCCACTGTGTGTGTGCATAGATGTGTGTGTATACTATATATATAGATTTGTTTTTGTGTGTGTACTGTTCTGTGCATCAAATATGGGTTTATTTGAAGGCACATTTCAATGTGTGTGTTTGTGTCTGTTGGTGAGTATGTGTGTTTGGGGGGTTCCTGGAACGCAGCCATCCTGTCCTCTCTCAGGGCTCGTAACCACAGCAGGCCTCTGCCAGCCCTTAACTGCCCCACCTCCCACCCCTCCTCTCACACATTCAGCATTGCATTTCAATCACACTTTTACTGCCACATATACAGAGTAGTAACTATAGCGCAGTGACTCTAACGAAGCCATATTACTCTATCAGATTAATGGTCACCATTCACTTCAAGTATGAGCATACGTATTTTTTTAAGTAATCCTTGTGGCATTCTGATTAACGAGGACACATTTTACCTTACTCTTTGATAAAATCGGGAACATTACTCATGATCCATTCCTCAATGATTCAAACTGATTGAATGCTCGAAGAAGGCTCCATCTCCATTTAGCTTCAGGAGATGTCAGACTTGGAGAAAACAACTGTGTGCTACTGGTTCAGATCCAGCGATGTCACTTCCAGAATTAGCTATATTCGCCAAACGGCCCATTTCATTTTAGCCTGCAGAGGTGCAAGCTATGATCTGGATCGCCTGGAGTTGATGTCAAAATTATTAACTGGCTGAGTAGGACTAGAGTGCTATCTACCAAGCTAGTGTGCTTTGTTCTTATTCACGTTAATAGGGGAGGCTTGCTGTGTTGGCTGGCCTGAGCTAGAGGGTGGCTAATGTTCAGTTGAGCGATGGGAGGTTAGCTGAGGGTGGGGTGGAGCAGCTTGGAGGCATTCCTTTGACCCAACATTTATGTCTAAACATCTCCAACACTTCTTGAGAGGAATTGCGCAACGGATGGAATCAGAGTCCCTGCTGTCATAAAACAAGCACCCTGGGAACCCTGCGCACCACGGGGCTCAAAGCCTTCCGACTCCTCAATGACCAGTAGAGTACAGAACGGTGTCACTGCCATCAACACCGCCCTCCCTCCCCATGTCTCTTTTTCTCTCTGTCTCTCTCTTACTCGCTCATTCTCCCCTGGAAGAGGCTACGCTAATTAGCCAGGCTCTAATGAGACAGAATGGCACTGATCTGGTCCGCCGCTGCGCCACCGGGGGGGCCGGGCGGGGGGGTTGGTGCAGTAGGGTAGAGCGAGGGGGGGTTGGTGTATGCCATCTGTCACCCTGCACCCGCCTGGCACGGCAGTCCCTAGAGTGGAGGGTAGGGGGTGGTGATGGTGGGGTGGTGGAGTGAGTGCCTTGTTGGTCTGGAGAGGTGGGGGAGTGGGTGGAGGTGGGTGGGTGCGGGTGGGGACACTGATATGAGTAGGAAGGGAGGGTGACAGAATGACTGGAACTGCTTCCTTCATGTTTCGAAAATGAATAATTTCCTGTAAGGAGTGGAATCTGTTTAGTGGTCGTACATGTTTTATAGGGGCTTGAGCGCTTTTCTTATTTTTAATCTCAGATATTTAGCACATGAACCACCCAACCAGACCCAAACCAATAACACACACACATAATACACACATACTGCCTGTGTCACTCTGCTCCATCCAATGGCTGCTTAATAAGAGGGACAGATGGCTGACCTTTTGGGTGTCTGTTTCTAGATTGTGACCGTTCAGAGGTTTGTCTGTTTCTGAGGAGCCACTTGGGGTCCTTACATTAAAACTCGTGTTTTGTATGAAGAGTTGTGTACAAATGGTGTTAAATGACATCCTAGGATAGTAAAATTGATACAGTGAAGATGTTATCAGATACTTTTAAATGTTTTGGAGCTATGTGTAGAGCTACACAGGGAAATCTTGCACCACTTTTCATAAGTTTTACTTTCTGTGCTGTGGCAGGACAGTAGGGCTTGACTTTGATACCGGTTCCTGAATGATACTTTTTTCGGTACCAATTTTATAAAATCCATGTCGACAAAAAGTAAATTATATTACACATTATGGTACAAATCTCTATTTTTTCAGTTTAATAACATAAAAAATATAAACTTATTTGCCACAATTTGGTTTCGACTCTTAGGTTTTATGTTTCAGCATCTTGGCATTTTTCCACTCAAAGCAGTTTTACTACATGAAAAATTCACCTATTTACCACAACTCAGAGGGTGGACATGGGCAAAGGCTAATGTGAACAGAAAAAAAAGATACGTGAGTTGCTTAGCCAGCTGACACAATGGATAAGCACATTTTAACCAGCTTACCTATATGTTAGTTAAAGTGGATCAGATACTGTCAGTATAAGTGTATTTCAGTTTTTGATATGGCTAGCTATCTATAGCCATAAGCTAAAGCTACACAAAAACAATATCTAACGTTACATGTGGGTCTCAGTTTCAGCCACCACACCTATTACAGTAACATTAAATTTAGTAATCAACCATGTACAAGTTGGCTGAAAATTTATGTTTGCTAAACATTAACTGCTAAAATCCTAATCATAGCGGTGTCCTCAGTAATCTCGGATGAGGGGGAATCCGGTGGTGGAGATTTTGAAGGAGGCTCTGTAACGTTAGGCGGACTTAAATGCTGAGAGGCAGATGGCTGCGGTCCGTTCTTCTTGCAATGGAACACGGAATAACTTTCTGCTCTTAAATTTATTCCATGCACTTTCAAGTGTTTCATCAAATTCGTCTTGTTGCCGGTCTTGGCAGCAGTGTCCTTTGTGCATGAATTGCATCATGCACAATTGGCATCATGCCTGATAAAATGGAGCCATGCTTATGTTCTTTTAGACATTTTTACACCTACCATACGATGCACACTGTAGTCAATCCTCTCAAAATACAACTACAGACACACACGTGAGCCCCATCGCTGGGCGTAACGTATTTTTCCTGCATGCCTCTACGGCGTGTTTGTGTAACGTTATGTTAGACAGCCAGTCACCAGCATTATTAGATCTCTGTACAAGCATGCTGCATACTTATTGGCTCACTGACGCTGACGAGATTTACTCCTCAGGTTTCAAAATTTGGTACCAAATGACAAGGAATTTTTCGATACTTGATTGTATCTAAGCAAGATGGCCAGTGCCGTGAAAGTATAGAAGTTCGGTCCCCAGCCCTACAGGGCAGGAATCAAGATGTCTTCATTTTTTGTTTGTGGACTCACAGTTCCCCACACCACTCTCTCCCTCAAATTAGGCAGATCAGAGCGAGCATATCACAACCCCTAGGGATCTAAAAGGGCCGTGACTGTTTATTAATTGATTTATTTATTTATCTCCTGTGCCTGCTTGGTTATTAGGTTGCCACGGGAAACAGGCTAGGCCAGATCCTCTCTATTATTAAAGACACAATTTCGTGAACTGGAGACCCAGCTGTCTGAATAATTAATTTAGCGAATGAATTATCTTGCAAACAGTTAAGTCTTCCCCTCCCTCTGAAATGAGCCTTTCTCTTATTGTTTAATGGACAGTGGAATTCCCACCAGCCCGTTTCCTCTCCTTTGCCTGTTTCATCGAACCCTCCTCCTCCTAGCAGGAGCATGGGGTCTCACTGAGCATGCCCAGAGCACTTTCTGTCTCTCCTGCCATCTCTCTCACTTACGGCGTACATGCCACCTCTCACCCCATCTGTCTCCGATTGCAGAACTCACTGTCTCCTCCTCGCCTACCTCTTATCCTATAGTCCAAACTGGGACTCTGCCCTGACTGTCAGGACTCAAGATTATCTCATAGTCATCACCTCTAACGTATTATTATATGACAGATCTTTTCTACTTTGGAGCAGGTGTTTACTCGTTAACTGAAATAGCACTTCTTAAATAGGTCATTAGCCCTCTTTCAGTGAGTCGGTTTCCTAACCAGCGTGTATTCTACTAGCTTTGTGCCTAACCTTACTAGTCCTTACACTCTGCTAGCTTGTTAGCAGATGGTACCATTGTCCCAGTGACAGGCGCAGTATTTTGCTAGTGCTCTCTTTCCTACAAATGTTAGCTAGCTAACCCTCTCCCACTGTCTGCACTCTTCCTGACAGACCACACAGGGCTTGTTCTGAGGCCCATTCTCGCTAATCTGATCAGGCAGGCAAATACGCCGGGAAAAGCGCTTTAATGATCCCCCTAATTACCTCAAGTCAATACCAACTGTATTATTAGACTCGGGGAAAATATTCCATTAGGGTGCCCCCCGTGGGAGTCCCCCCTGTGCGCGCTGATGTCACGCGCTGCGCGCCCCCTACGCTTGTAATTAATTTTATTTACACACGCAGGAATGCACAAGGTCGCACCTGCAGCCCGGAGCCGCCCGACTCGGCCCGCCTAATCAGATCTGTCATAATTACCATTCTGCATGCTTCTGACACACGCCGGGAAATATTTCAATTTAACTACAGCCACTAGCTCCGGCAGATGCAGTCTGAGAGAGAGAGAGTGTGTCTGTGTGAGTGTGTCTGCATACGGGAGTGTGTGTGAGTGAGGGGGAATTGCATGGGGAGATATTAGGACCTATCCAAGTGCTCATGCTTGTGCTTGCGTGCACTTGGTCTGCTAGCATTATTTGCTCTCCCTCTGTCTTTCACAGTCTCCACTCTCTGTCCTTATCTGCCTCTCTCTCTCCAAGGAAGACCACCTCTCCATCCACATCACTCTGACTACATCATATTCTTCAGTCGCTATTTTTACAATAAATAGCTTAAACTGAGCTTAAAGATGGACAAATAAGCTGCGTTTTTACCAGTGTACATATATATATTTGAGTTTTTGTTTTTACTTTGTGTCCACTTATGTAAATATTGTATTTAAGGTTCAAGTTGAATTTCCAAGTTGAAAAAGACACAAAACTATAGAACTGAATAAACTACTGCATATGAAGGACATTTAGTTCAGAACACTTTGTGGGGATGAAAATTTGCTCAGTTTCATTAGTATCTGAAGCAAACTTGTAGGCCAATTAAGAACACTTATTTAGCTGACATAGACAATTTGCAGGTTCTCCGCTATTTCAATCCCTAATTCAATAAGATCAGTCATGATTTATCATCTTAATTATGCTTTGATATTAGCAATTAAACCCCAGCTTTGAATTAAATCTCAATCAAGCTCTCATAATTGATGGAATCAGACTCCACGTAGGTTCTTTCTGTGTTTGTAATGTGCTGCTGTTGTTGTTTATCTCTTGTTCATCTTCAGTGTGTTTGTTGTCTTCTGTGCATTCATCCTCCATCTGCCTCAGCAGTATCAAACAGAAAAGATTTTATACACGACGTAAATTTTGTGTTGGGAGAATAAACTTGAACATTCTGTGTAGCTGTGCAGACGGTGCTGGTACCCAAATATCAGCCACCAGGCTAAACTACATTATGGTGCAATTTCAACTATACTGATATTTGATAGAAATAGGCATACTGTATGTACTGTAGCGTCATCAGTGCCTTGATTTTCAGCCATTTTGTACACATACACAATCTCAGTGCTTTACTGGACAAAGATGGCAAAATGTCACTAATATGTGATGTCAATTGATATGTAAAGTGAATTTTTATCTTTATGAGATAAAATATGTTGCTTACAAATGTTCTTTTTGCACTGTGGACAAATACTGAGCGTAACATTAATACATTCTTGCCATCTAATTTGTAGATATGTAAATTCGATATGTTCTCATCTGTCTTAACTACTGAACCTAACACAAGTGTGGTTGCACTGGGGAACTCCCAGAATGTATTATTGTTGCTGTGTTATTTGCAGTTGTGCGTGAGGAAGAACTTTGCTGAAAAATAACAAAACGTGCGGGTGGGAAAAAAAATGTAATCACACAGATGTTTAATGTGCTCCATTTCAGATGGACTGGTCATTTGCCTTTGGTTATTCTTTATGCTCCATCTGCCTCTGTTTGGTTGCTCGAAAATTCCCTGCACACTTTATTGGTTCGCCAGCCCTGACGTAAACTGCCACACAGAACTGGTTGGTATTGTTTCTGGGAGCAAGTGCTGACACAGTGAGGGCCATTTCCTGCAAAGTCATGCCTTGCCTCCACAATGTGTGTCGTGTTAGCTGTCGGTCTGTTATCGTTGTCAACTCGCTTATTGTATCTGCAGAGGTCACGACCGCTCTTCAGTAAACGTCCACTGTTTGGCTAAGACATCTCCACGTTGCAGTGTGAATAGAGATTAATTGTTCGGCATGTATGATTCAGACTGGCAAACTTCTCTCCTAAAGCTCAACCACTGACATCCTCACTAAAGAGGATAGTGACACAATCTGGCAACAACAATCTGGAAAGCATCCACTCTGACAAGACATCAGAGTCGTATCAACATGATTTAATAAGAAAAAAAGATTTTTTAACGGAAAGTTTCCAATGATATAGATGGCTTTGTTTTTAATCCTCAGAAGCTTTCCTTAAGAGAGGAATGGCTTCGTGAATTGTACACATGAGAACTAGAAATTTCATCATTCATTTCTTTGGTCGCAAATCCAACCATCCGTAGGGCCTATCTGTCATTTCAAAAAGTTGTCTGTCTCATCAATCTGTTTTGTAAGTCTGTAAGTGTGCAAGTTAAAATTTTACATGGTTGCTTTCATGCGAGTGCATAATGAGCATTAGGCTGTTTTGGTGCCCCTCCAGCACAGGTACTCGTTAGCCATTGTGGTTGAAATTAGTACTTTTTCTTCTTCACTGGCTCAGTCGGTCATTCCCTACCTGCACTCTCCCTGCTGGCACTTTCATCATCACACTTTTCATTGTTTTGCGCGTGTTTTGAACTCGCGAAACAATCCATTTAGCCGTTACCGTGTTTCAAAGATGGAGCGGTCGATAGCTGATAATTTTAAAAAACAAAGGGAGAGGAGAGAAGGGCAAGGCTGGTGGAAAGGGAGAGCCAACGAGAGGTCCCAACTCAGACACAACTAATGATGAGAGTGCAGGCTCCAGGGGGAGACCGACTGAGCCAGTGAAGAAGAAAAAGCGCTACTTGCAACCACAATGTCTAATGCTGTGCCCGTGGTCGCTGTACGAGGGGAATGCTATGCTGTCTATGTATTGTAGGCTATCTGACCCACAGGCAACTCTAAACGTGTTACCGGGCCAACATAGTTTAAGCTTTAAACTTTGAAGCTGTGTGACAACAGTAAGAACCACAATACCTGCAGGGACCGATGCATCACCCGAAACACAGAGCCCCTTTCCACTTCTTTTCAGTGGTGAGATGAGAGTAATGGAGGATAATGAAAAGGTCATTGACTAAAACCATGCTGTACCCAAAAAAAAGGGATACAACTAAATCTTGTGCTGGTGCGACCAACTGAGAAAGTTAGTAGCAGTAGTGTATGTTTTCTACAGCATTGAGTTGCTTCTGAGGCTCCATAGCATTGACATGATCCCATGATCCTCCTCAAAAATGTAACTCTACGTCAGGACATGGAGACTATGTAGAGACCGCATTTTAAATACAAAATGGATCATTTTGAAAAAAGGTTCTATAATTTTCTTTTCAGTAAAGCTAGATAAATTAGTATTTTATAATCTAGCAAAGCCTTTTCCGGTGCGAAACTTCTCCTCACTGTGCTCTTAAATGAATGAAAGAATACAAACAATATTACTTTGGGTATATAATGAATGCACAGCTTAACCTTACACATTCATCCAGTGTTGTAGTGTGGCTACGATTATCAGTGGTTTTAATTCTACATTGCACCATAAAATAATTCCTTCCCATTAAGCACTGATGCTTGGACCACCAGAACACCTCCACAGAGGAGAATTCATTTGTATTAACATTCGTCCTTTCATCAATACTCTACATAGACTTTGGAGAGTTCGGGCCTTTGCTCACCTGATCATTATCTGCACAAAGACAACAGAATAAAGACACTAATAGACACATAAATAGGACTTTGTGGTGTAATGGTTGGTCTATTAGGAGAGTAAAATGTGTTTTTCACTTAGTTTTTTTGATTTGTTTTTTTTGGGGTTTTTTTGCACATCATTGCCGTCCCTCCAATTGCCAATGCAGTTCAATTAGGCCACTGACCCAATTTCCATTGCCCTGTCTTCCTCACAGTATGCCAAAGACAATTTGTACAGTCACTCTGACTGCCCAGTTTGCATATAAAGACTTATTCTCCCCCCAAAAAATTAGCCCTGAATTTTGCAGTCAATTATTGCTTATTGTTGCGGGAGATTCGCATATGCCAGAGCATCAGGAACATTTCAAGACTCCACCGTCATCAGCAGATGGGCGTTCACCGTGGCTTATTTACAACACAGCACACGTTACCTTGTGGGGTGAATGTGCACATGCAGCCGCTGGTTTGGCCTGTTCAGGGAGGAGAGACAGGTTTGAACATACCATGTTATCGGCTGCATTTATCTGCATAGTGTTGTCTGCCAGTGCTGGGCCTCTGCCAGTGTCAAGGAGGAGGAAAGACAATAATGCACTGTCTCCCCTCTACTTTTAGTTCTCTCCCTTGTTCAGACAGAGGAGAGGTTTGTCTGGCTGCCCCCGAATCAGTTCTGTCCTCTAACCAGTTAGCCACAACAAAAGCCACGATAATTTCTTCATCTGTGATTTCTTTTTTTTTTTTTTAATTTTTGTTTTTTGATGTGTCATCTTGGGCTTTTTATCCAAATGATATTCAGTATAATCGCATAGTCTGTTTTCTGGGGTTGAAACTGAGCCATTATTTTCGGTCACACAGTAACCAGAGGAAGGAGGGGGAAAAACTCAAATGGCAAATTGATGGGCATCTGTTGGCTTATTTTATTTATTTATTTTTGCGGTGGCCGAGGTCAGCCTGATGGGGCTGATAACAAGCAAATGAGATTAGGGAGAAGGTGTTGGCCAGGCCGTGTGACAGACCTCTCTCTCTGTCCGTCTTTCTGTCAGTCTGTCTGCTGTCCCTGTCTAACAGCAAGGCCAGTTGTTCATTAGTGTTTCTCTGAGCTTCCATGTTGGGGGTGTTTGCTGCGGTAGTTTGGTGGTGAATGGGTGAATGGGTGGGTGGGTAGGGTGGTGAATACCATGCTGTTCTCTGACAGAGCAGGCCTATGCTCTCATTGGCAGCTTGTGACTGCAGCACTCACATACACGGTGTACCGCATTGCATAGCTGGGTGAATCTTGCGCATGAATTCAACTATTGTGTTGTGAGGAAAATATTTTTATCAGAACACCCGGCTGCTATTTATACCAGGACCATACAATGGCCTGCTGAAGAGTTTATTACCCTTTTAATTTGGCACCTTATGACCCCAGAGCCCCATGAGCCTCTGGTCAGATCTGTGTCTGCTGTAAAACAAGAAAAGGCTGGTGGTTCTTGATTGCTAGTCCCGTTGTTTGAAACTAATTAATAATTAAGCACTGATGACCTAGAGGCAGCAGATTATCGTGAAATATTGTCGCAGGTGTGTGCCAACATAGGAAGATAATCCTATGCCTGTCAGTGCTTATTGCTTCGAGAGATGTATTTAGCATCAAAATAAACTGCCTCTCCAGTAATCTAGGTTGGGAAAATGCAGTGGTTTACCTCAGTGGGTCGATATAAAAGCTTATCGGCATTTGTTTCTGGTCTAAATGTCCTTAAATGTGTCATAAATGTAAATGCGTAGTAAATGTGTTCCGCCACAGCCTAACCAAGTTTCTTGAGCAGTTTCATGAGGGTGCCGTGACGTGATCTGCCAAATAAGCAATACTTACATGTAGAAATGTGCTTTTTTTAAAAAGCACTTGACAGTTACTAATATCATCAACATCGTTACGAACATTCTTTCTGTAATGAATCTGTCTAAGAATGTTCAGAAACTTTTTGTGTACAATAATGGTCTAAATTAGGCCTTAAATTATTCTGATATATATAAATCTATATAAATTCTCTTTATAAATTGATCTGCTCTTTATTTTCATAGTTAATTGATCAGTTTAAAGCTGTAAGAATTTGCACCATGGCTTTCGGAGCAGGCTTTAAGCTGTTAATATGGGAGGTTGCACAAATTTTTGATGACTCCTGTTCCTTTTCAGTTTGGATGATCTTGTTTTAAGTCGCTTTGAACAAAAGCATCTGCCAAATGAATGTAATATAATGTCAAATGTAAGGCTTCATTGTTTAGCCAATAATATAAAAATAATATAAAATAAAGAGCCCACGGTGACACCCTGAGATTACACTGATAATAAACAAAGGCAGAAAGTCCTCAAATCCAAGAAGTTAGAAACAGCAAATGTTTGGCTTTTCTTCTAGATAATCATTGACACTACATTTTCTGTCATGTAATAGAAAATACTTTACTCGATCCATCGATCAAACGTTTCAGCCCGCTTCGACCAACACTGTTTTCACCCAAGATTAAATTCTGTAGGAGACACAGGACAAGAAAAAAGTCAAGTTAACATATGCGTTCAGTGATTTCTCACCACTGGGGGGTAAAGAAAACTGTTCTTTTATACCATTGGTTTCAGAAGTTTTTATGCCTAACGTGTTAGCAAACCCACTTACACATGCAACAGACACAGAGCAACATGAGCATCCTGACCAATGCAAATCCTTTATTCCCTTCTAAACCAGACCGTCTTTGGCTGTCTGTCTTGTCAAGCTGGACAGTCAGCTTGTCTGACATGGCTTGCTGGAAGTGGCTGCCTGTGGTTTTGTGTAGAGTGGGTTGATGAGAGGTGACCATACAGTGTAAGTGCTGCTATGTTTATGGGAAAAAAGAAAAAAAAAAAACTTGCAACAGATTTTACTGTTTCCAATAGGAGTGTAGGTTTGTTTTAAGTGATAATCATCCACCTAGTCAGTCACAGACTTTCGTATCATTGGTCTGGTTCCTGCCGCTGCAGCATTTTGCAGCTGCAAATTTTCAAACGTGACATGAGAAAATTTCTTATCTGAACACAAGTTGTTGTGAAACACATCGAGTGTATACCGTAGTCTGTGTTGGCCAGCAACTCGCCCTGTTCTGAACTACCTGTTCTATTTATTTATAGAGAGCTCTTAATGATCTTCAACAAAACACAGAGTACACTGGATTGAAGAGCCCTAGATTTTTGTTTTCTGGACCGTGTTGGAACACTTTAGCAGCAGGGGCAGAAAGTTCCATGATCCAACCAACAGCGGTTGGTGCTTGTCAGCTGTGGTGGAGAGGTTCAACAAATTACATTAAACAATAAAGCGGAAAACAGATGCAACAGTATGATAATATCACCAGAGTGCAAGAATGTTGAACATAAAATCTTGTTCATTTAGTGATTCTTACGAAAGAATACTGATATACTGCATAAGTAGTTTTATATCAAATAAATTACCGCTTTAAGTTTTAGAAGAAATAAGTGTTATGCATTGACTATATCCATTTTTTTTTTTCTTTTAAAGTTTACCAGCAACAGTGGAGTCAAAGTGCTAACTTCTCTCACTCTCTCTCTTTCTGTTTCTTACCATCTCTGTCTCTCTCACCTCTTTCTCCCACCTCTCTTTCCCCCTGCTGCCTCTGGCTGGCCTGTGGAAGCAATGCAATTAGACAAACACAAACAAAGCTCTTGAAACTGCCATGGAAAATGCTGACTGTCCACTGTCCACAGTGCTGGCCAGGAGCAGCACTAACCGTTGTTTGACATGCATCACATAAAAAACAAGTTAAAAGCTAAACGTCAGTTCAAAAACTGTACAAATGATCAAACGCGTGCAGCAAAGTAAGAAGCCACACAAACGAACATTCACACTTGTGAACTAATAAACTCTCTGTACTTTATTTCATTAAATGGACTTCCTGGCATTGAAATGGAGTTCACGTTGTGCCTTTGTTTGATTGGCTCTGCTACTTTGGGTTTAATCCTGCTGGTTTGGGGAGTGTTTGAGTTGGATTACTCCATCGTTGGGCCGGGGTACTGTTTCCCTGGCTTTGACAAGATGGTGTGTGGTGGTTTGTGTGTTTGTGTTATGTCGTGTGTGTGTGTGTGTGTGTGTGTGTGTGTGTGTGTGGGTGTGTGTGTGTTCTCCCTCACTAGCGAATCAGCTGAAACCACAGACAGCCCAACTGGAGCGCCGTCCAAATCCCTCTGCATGCAAATTAAAAACGCAACAATAAACGTGGCAAAGGAACAAGGTGGGCATACAAGCTTGCTAGCTTTATGGCCCCCTCGTCCTGCTCTCCTCCCTTTCCCTCTCTCTCTTTCTCTCTCTTTATGTCTCTCTCTCTTTCTCCCCCTCTCAGCTTCCTCCAAAACCCCTCCTGGGTTTGATGTGGCTTATGGGAGGAGTTGGAACAGGGGACAACCAAACTGCTGAGTTATCTCTTGCATGCAGTGTGGTGGCGTGGCTCTATCCTCTGTGTGTGTGCATGTGTGGGTGTCTGTGTGCAGACCAGCAGCGCGGTGTAATCCTGTGGAAAAGAAAAAGGTGCTGCCGCGCACTGGCCGGGAGATTACAGCGCCGCTCTGTCACGCTGCCAGGACAGACTACCCGGCTGAGCGAGTAGCCCTCTGTAACACACTCTCTCACACACACATTCAAGCACACACACACACACACACACTCACACACCTCACTGCTTCTCTTTGACGCTGCGTTTCCTCCGAGCTGGTTATACTCCCCAGCCGTCCCTCCTTCTTCATCCACTCTTGTCCCTTTACAGCTCTGTTGTAGCTTCACTACAGCTTCCTCCCACCTCTTCCCCCACTCGTCTTCGCTCTCCCACACAGCTCTACAGTGTGTTATTTCCCTTCATTCGCTGAAGTCTAGCTCGTCACGCCTGAGCCTGGCTGACCACGTCACTCAACTATCTGTACGGTCGTGAATCCTCAGTTTCTCACCCAGCTCAATAAACAATCACAAACACACGTTTGAATTTCTGTAAATGTGAGAAGTTTCTATCTGCAGTATTTATTCCATAACATCTAACTTTATTATCTAGTATTCTCATGCACAGTCTTAAATTTTACTCTAACCTTAAACTGATCCCAGTCTCGATCTCAATCAGAAACCCAAGTCCTGAGTCTAATAAGACTTTTAAAAATGACAAAAGTGCTCACAAGTACAGAAATAAAAGGTAACGAGGCCATATAGTTTGAATCTAGGACTGCAAGTAACAACAGTTTTCATTATTGATTAATCTCACAATTATTTTCTCGGTTGACGTATTCTGTCTATGAAATGATACAAAATAGTGAAAAGTGAAGATTATAATTTTTGCTTTTACTGGAATAGTCCATGGATTTTTAAAAATTCCATCTGTTGATTGACTAATCGATTAATAAGCTAATTTAAATTAATCCACAGTTTTGACTCTTGTCATATTGATAGATAACTGTGTCAAATATATTCAAAATCACATTCAAAATGATCAAAGTGATTTTAAATGCAGTGAACTGGGGTCCATTTTTATGCTTTACATTAGAAACAACTTTTAACACCTATAAAACAAAAACTTTAGAAACTCATCAAAGCTTCTGATGACAAACTCATGATCATTTGAAATTTGCCTGGGATTGTTACTTTAAACGACAAAATTTTGATCATATGATCGTGGTATAGTCCCCCTGAAAGGATATGTTTGAAATTAGTTTTACTGCAGCTTCTGCGATACATAAACAATATATAAAACTACAAGTGAATAACAAGGGGGTTCATTCTGCATTTTGTCCTGCACTGTCAGTAATGTGTCAGTCTCATGCTGAATCTTTCAATCGTGAAGGTCATTGTCATTGTGCACACATTGTATCTGTCAAATAAAGCATTCCAGAGTGTAGTTTTCCTGTACTCTTCCTCAGCTCTGTCTTTCATGGCCCTCTGCTGGAGTGTTTCAAACATGGGAGTCACTTGCTTCCTCCCAAGGGTGCTGCTCAATATGCAAGTCTGTGTTTCCCATCACGTTAAATAGTTCCTTCCTGCTGTGTTGCTCGACCTTGGCTAATTCACATCTTCATCTTCAGCTGTAGAAAAACACACTAACTGCAGGTGCAGCTGTTGTGAAATGATGGCGTGTTTTCTGTGCATCGGTTTAGTTTTATTTGGATTTATTTTAGTCCTGGAAAGTGTTTTTGCAAAACAATATTTTTCGTTCATTTTAATTACTTAAATCACTTGAAATGGTTTTTCATCGCAGTACTTTGATGCTTCCCCAAGAAGCAACTTTTTTGTTTTACATCTATTTTAACAGCAAAAGAAGCAGGTTTAATAATCACAGCGAAAGCACTATAAGACTGGTTGTCTGTGTGAACTAGTTTCCATACTCAGTGTTAAAATCAGTTTTAACACTGTTGAAAGATCTTAGAGGCACAAGTCCAAAGTGAAACAATTCACAATATATTCTTTTGACCTTTGCACAAATTTGAGTCGAAAGACCAGCCTTCACTAACCTTATCTTTCTCTCTCTCTCTCTCTCTCTCTGCTTTTTCTCTCTGTCTCTCTCCCTCTGTATCCCTCCCTCTGTATCCCTCTCTAATCCTTCCTTCAGGGCTGGCTCTGTGAGCTGCTTCGCTGGAAGGAGGACCCGTCTCCGGAGAACCGGACGCTCTGGGAGAACCTCTCCATGATCCGACGCTTCCTGAGCCTCTCGCAGGCCGAACGGGATGCCATCTACGAGCAGGAGAGCGGCGCCGGGCAGCAGCACCACAACGAGCGGCCGTCGCACTTGATGCACGTTTCCACCGACCAGCTACAGGTGAGCAACACAGCGTGTGTCCTGACAGAGTGCCTTCGGGCAAGGCTCTGAGCCACAGCTAGCTCAGGCATCGCGTGTTTTCGGAAGTGTTTTCCGAAGCAAACACACTGGAAACATAATGAGGATGACTTACATTAAAATGTACAGATATTCTGAGAAAACACTGTTAACGTGTTTATAATAAACAAAAAAATGACCACACATGTAAAATTTCAAGCACAAATACAAACAAAATATGAATACGAGCCGTGCACGTTTATTAAATAGAGGTATTTTTCAAACACTTTTCATAAATATTGATCTACATTGCGAAAGCACGTATGCATAAATATACATACATGCACAGTTTCAGTTGTGATTAGTTGATTAATAGATTAATGATTAATCGATCAGTCAAGAAAATAGCCAGTGGATAAACTGATCAAATGATAGTTGCAACCCGATTTCATATATAGAGGGTGATGTGAGTCAGAAACAAGCAGGCGGTCCTCTTAAAATTCTGCTTACTGTAGTTGTGCCTGTTTTTCTACATTTTCTTAAGTGCAAATAAGTAAAAAGAAAAACAATTTTTCCCCGTTTCATTTAATCTTAACTAATTTTTCAGGAATTTGTAATAAACAACACTTAGGAATTTTTATGAACTCTTGTTGATTAGAAACACAGCAACACTTAAAAGTTCTTACTTTTCGGTGAAAGCTGTAACGATATCATTAGCCTGAACTTATTTAACAAAGCTGCTTTATAAGAGACATCTGGCAGATGAATAGGAAATAACACACAGGCTCGGTTAACGGTCGAAATGTCTTAATGAAGTACAATAATACTTCTATTAAAAGTCTGAGCCACAGCTGAGTGGTTGATTAGTTATTTGGTTACTTGGAGACTTGGCCAGTGTTTCACAAAGGCTGCCATTTACAAGATATAAGTAAGGTAATAGGATTTCTTTTACAAATCAATTTCAGCAGCAGATATGGAATGAGGGAATTTTGTGCATACTTCGCATGCGAACAGAAATGGTTGTAGATTGATCAAATAGGATTATTTCTGATTTAACGGTGCAGTTTTACACTGTCCATACGAGACTCGTGTTTAAATATTTTGTGCCTGTCCTTCACCAACACGATACATTAGCCGAATTAGCTCGCATTTGTTCGACAAGAGGTATCACAGCTCAGTATATTGGTACCGTAAAACAGCATCTTTGGGTGCATTTATGTAGCTGGCAAACAGAGTCCCTGCAAAGTGCTGTCCTGCAAACTTCATTATGAAACACCTATTCCACAGAGTCTGACTCAGAAATGAAAATAAAAGAACACCCATTTTGCCGGGTCAATACGGACCATGAGTTGCCCACTCACTCCCTCTCCAAGCACACAATGAGGCATTTTAGGAGTAATGTGTCATGTGTTTACACTAACGGGATCCTGACGGCAGAGTGAAAGCCATCGATAGCATTTCTCACACTGCGGCAAATCAGGCAGACCATCGCAACGCGAATTGTGCACAGGGAGCTTGTTTATCACTGCCTGGCAATAGAGCCTGATAAGCAGCGGAGGCTATAATAGAGAGGCCAGTTTCCCTGTGAATTCCCAATGTGTGTAGGGCCGATTGTGTCTTTTGAGTGTGTGTGTGTGTGTGTGTGTGTGTGTGTGTGTGTGTGTGTGTGTGTGTGTGTGTGCGGAGTACTGTGTTCCAGATGCCTCTACCCCCACAATGAGAGACACAATCGCCCACTACCAAAAAAAAGGAAAAAAAAAAAATCATATCTGGAGAACTGATTACATTGAATGAGATATTACATGGAAAATTCCTTCAACCAAGTGCCTGTTCTATACACAGCGGGACCATTTTTCCTCACAACTCAATTGATTTTAATGAAAGGCCTTATTAAGGCGCCGATAAGTGTTCACTGATAACATCCCCGTCTCCTCTCTCTTCCCCTTTTTTTCCCACTGCAGGCGCAGCCGCCCCAGTCACAGCAGCAGCACCAGCCCTCCCTGTCCCTCCAGCACCCCTCCCAGCCCCTTTTGTCCCAGCAGCCTTTGCAGCAACAGCAGCCCACCACCGGCCCGCGGTTGCCGCCTCGTCAACCCTCCACCGCCTCTCCAGCCGAGACGGAGGACGAGGGCAGCCGCGGCGGGACCATCAAGTCCCGCACCGGCGGAGGGAAGATCTCCCTGGAGGCTCTGGGCATCCTGCAGAGTTTCATCCAGGACGTGGGCCTGTACCCCGACGAGGAGGCCATCCACACCCTGTCGGCCCAGCTGGACCTGCCCAAGCTCACCATCATCAAGTTCTTCCAGAACCAGCGCTTCTACGTCAATCACCCAGCCAAGGCGCCCAAGGAGCCCAGTAACAACAACAACAGCACTGCAGCCACCACCAACACCAACAGCAGCAGCAGCAGCAGCCCGGCCTTCGAGGAGGACTTGACGGACTTCAGGGAGAGCGGAGAGCTGCTGAAGGAGCTGGACGAGAGCACGCAGACCAACAACACCATCTTCTCCATCAAGATCGAAGAGCAGCTGGGCCGAGGCGCCGAGGCCCAGTCAGAGTTGGAGCACGAGGCCAAGGAGTAGGACTCTCCCCGTCTGAACATATACTGAGAGTTTTCTTGTGCACACACAAACTGATGACCGTGCTAAATGTAACGCTCTGGCCAACACAGAACCACTGCACTGCAAATAAAGAAAAGTAGTGTTTTTAATCAGTACAGCGTACGGACTGTATGAGGAGTGTTTATATATATATACTGTATCAGTTGCAGACTGGCAGGCTATGTGAAGTGAGTGCTCACACACTGGAAAGCCCATTTCAGACTCAAGTACTACTTTTTGGATTTTGTAAAACTTGTATTATTCACTGTAAAGACTGCTGCATCATTTAAATAATCTGCACAAAAAATTATTCTAAGTATGTTGCCGTGGATATTTGCTGACTGCACTCTATGTCTGTTGTTTTACACTGACTTACTTTATCTTTTTGAGCTACTGAATATATTTAAAAAGAAAAAAGTCGCCCTGGAGTTTGCTAGGACTTTGATAGGTGTTTACGTATGTGATGTTTAACTGGATTTTTTAAAAAATAGAAAATGAAATCGAGGACCAAGTGGTAGACAAGGCCTTAATCATGAGGTATCAAGTCTGGAGCCTGCTGGCAGATTAGTTATTCTTTTAAAAAGCGCATAAAGTGATAATGGATCACTCCAAACTCTGGAACTCGATCACCCAGCCCAGGTGCATCTCCAAGAATAGCTCAGTCTTTACATATTATTTGTTAGGGAGGAAATATAAATATATATATATACATATATTGTAACTGTAAAAAAAATACAGTCTTAAAGAAACTATGCCAACAAATGCCTTGTACTATACGGCACTGCCGATGTTAGATTATTTTGCAAAACCTTTGTCACTGTAACTTTCTGAATTGCCACACAGTTAGAAATGTGAATTACACCATGTTTATGTTGTCCGACATTATTTATTTGCAGTTCATGCAGTGTTTCTGATGTAATTACTTTTTTAAAAGTTTATGTTACGTAGCGCTTTTTTAAATTCCACCAATCTTTTTTCTATTTATAAATGTAATTTCGATGGGCAGTAGAAACAAAAAGTGTCTTAAACGTTTTAAATGGAGAAATGTGCTTTAAAGGTTGCCTATAAAAAGTGCTGTATGTCAAGCAACTCATGCTACAAGCTTCACGATTAATGTTGTATGCAATTTTTACTATCATGCAAATAAGCTTAGGTAAAAAGACTAACCTATAGAACACCTTAGAAAGAAAAACATATGCAATCTGTGTGAAAATCGATGTCTGCGATGTGTCTTCCTTTGGTTAACAATCCAATTCAAAAAGCTATTCCTGTATAAATATTCTGTATAAAAGTGTTTCTTTTTTATGAGTTTATTTCAATGAGAACACCAGTTATTTTGTTACGACTGACTGTTTTATAAGTGTTTCTCGGTTCCTTTCTTCAGAAATGTTCTAACTAGAAGTGGTTATTGATTGTTAATTACACAATTAAACTGTTTGTATTGTACCACAGATTTCTTGGCATTAACTTGACCAGACTCTTTTGACACCAGAGAGGTTTTTTTTTTTTTTCTCCTCTGGAAACAAAAGATGAAACAATGTGAATTGTTTTAAAACCTACTGGTGAGATATCATCCCCAGTTACTGACTCATTCAGCTGCAGTCGCTCAACACGTTATTTGTAATAACTGTAAATATCACATCTTATGAATCATTGATTGTTTATTATTGTAAATATATTTGAAGTTTGTGCAAGAGCTCAACGTACATAGTTGAAATCAACGTTCTGTCGTGCCTCTTCCTCTCCAACCGACTGTACCTGGGCTCTTCTGCATCTTCACTTCTACTGAGTGTATCTGGAGCACCTGTGAAATCTGAAATAAATAAATGTTGGGTGTGAACACCTGTAATAGCAAAGCCCTCCGCAGGGAGTTAACTTATAAAAACAGCACAGGTGTCCTGACCTCACTGTGAACCCGAGGTGAGGCCAGGTGTCTGCACCTTTAGGAAATTACCCTCACCTGTTAACACCCTGAGATATGTGCCAGCCAGTCTGGGCCGGCGTTCCCTTGATGTTCTGCTCTCTTTTTTTTTTTTTTCCATGAATAAAAAGCCAGAGTGTAACATTGTGTGTGTTCAGAGGAAAAGAAAATCACATAAAACAGATCATACAGAAGTGTCAGCCGCCCTGGGGGAGGGGGGGGATACATCGTTTTGTTAAAGGTGGGGGTCAGAAGGGGCACCAACACGTCAAGAGGTAAAAAAAAAAAACCCACACCATATCACCAAGTAGAGAGGCACCATTAAGCTTCTTTGTTTCCTGTTTCTAACGGCGACTTATTCACTGACAAACAGGGGTGAAGACACCAACAAACATCGGCAACTCCAGCACAACACTCCTCATTATAGGTCCCCTCAGCCTTAGAAAAAGGTTTTTCAACACTTCTCTAGACCAGTGGTTCTCGATCTTAGAGGTGGTCACGAGAATTTTTCTGAAAGTATGTCTTGGGAAAAGGGGAATTTTAAAAAAAAAAAGGTTTTAATTGAATAATTAGGTCAAATATCCTGAAAAGGGGTTAGGGGATTCAAGAGCCACTGTCCACAAATAGCCATAAAAAAAAAAACGTTTTCAGCAGTCAGGGCTTCATTTTAGTGGATCACAAGGTGAAAAGGTTCGCAATCGCTGTTCGCGAGCGGCACCAGAGAGCTCCGGTTCTGTGCTGAACGCTGGAGTTTCTCCACGGGTGGGTATCATGGGTGATTGCTCAGAGAAGACTGGCAAGCACAGAACAGTTTTTAAATTCCGTCTCCATTAGGTTCGCTGGCTCTCTGCTGCATCAAACACACTTCAAAGACTTTCCCAGATGTCAAAATGGAAATCATAATTACAACGAGAATAGTGACTAATGAATCACTGACTCTCTTACCCCGGGCTCCTCATGCTGTTGCTTATTTTTTAAAATTAGCAGGCTACACAAGATAAGTTTCCCAGAAAGCATTCATACTGTGGATGATGCCACGTCGTGCTGCGGTACGCCACATTTGAGAAAAACAAAGAAGAAGGGCCAAGCTACAACATACAGTATCTCCTTGTGATATTTGGAGAAATTCTCAAAGTCATAGCAAATGGAGAATTACCACATAAAGGTTCCAGTTTGACACAGAGAGTTGGCTGAGGGCAGGGTGGAGTCACTGAGGTCCAAACTGACAGAGTTTCATTTTAACCCTGTGAGATTCACGGATACTTATTTTGAAAGTATTTGGCCGTCAGAGGAGGCGCCCTGCTGTAAGCTAAGTGTGGTGAGAGGATTAGCATTTCAAATCGCCCATTAAGAAGTCACGTTTAAAGTGACCAATGATTTAGGTGATAAAAACTTAAAGATCAAATGATGGGTGTAAATTTTAGAGGCCGTGAGTTTGGGCTCATGTTCGTATAATGTAAATACTGTGCTTGAGTAAAATAAATAAATTTCTTTGTTCAAAGCGTCACTTAAGTAAAAGCTCATACATTTTATCAGCTAAATGCACTTCCAGTATCAAAGATACAAGCACTCATAATTCAGAGGAAAATGTTACGCTATGATTATCTTATTGCATTATTAATACTGATCCATTCATCTGTAAGTGACATTTTATTGTAGTAGCTGGTGGACACTGAGCTTGTTTTAATTTATCGTGTAATGTTGTGTAGTTTATAACAAAGCATCGCGTTTTCTAAGCCCATGGTATGTTTGGTTTGTAAAATCTGTATCTGCACAGTGACTTCAGCGGTCAAGGAAAATGTAGTGGATGTAGTGCCGGCGCAACATTTCCCTTTGAAATGTGGTGAAGTAGGAGCATGAAGTAGCATGAAATGGGAATGCTCAAAGTGCAGTACCTCAGACGTGTACTTCGGTAAATGTACTCAGTTGCAATCCACAAATGGCAAAAATGCGCAGCAGAGACAGGAGGGAAAGTGAGAATTTCAAACAAAACCACACCGACGAAACGCTCGAGTCAAACTTTTAGGACCCACAATAGGTAGAAACTTCTCCTGATAACGTGAATTTGCTTTAGTCCTGGGATGCACATCTGCAGGATGGACACATTTAAAGAACACGTCCATGCTCCACTGAACACAACCCCCCCCCCCCCCAGAGTACTCATGAGGATGTCAATCAACAGCGCACATTAACACTTCACAGGCGACTTGAAGGCATCAGGAGTTGGGGCTTTATGAATGCAGATTAAGTGTGCATCAGATTACTTCTTCCCAGTTGGTGTTGTACAGCGGTTAACGGGTCTGAAAACGGTGGTCCGAAGCTCGCGCCTCTGCCAGACTGTAAAACGCCTCACTGACGGGCGAGACCATGAGAGGTATGGCTCACAGCTTGGCTCGGCCCCTCTCGGTTTTCTGTTACATAATCCGTCGCATGTGATCCTTGAGCCAGTGTGAGCACTCATCAGTTTAATATACAACATCCAACAATTAGTTAAAAAAAAATCCTGAGAATTTTACAGCATCATGAGGACGCATAATTTTATCACTGGCAGCGACATGAGAAAACATGAGCCGGGGTTCAGAGGAACTCGGTGTTGAATCCAAGAAAACCAGGTCAAACATTTTGTCCTTGATGGGAGCATTTGTCCCAAATTGAGATAATAAGCATAAACTTCTCAAGAAACCCAAAACCGAGAGGGAGAGACAACCGGCTGTTCTGCAGTTCAACATGGACTGTCACCCGTGCGACGAACCGCTACGCTGCGCGTCGGTTTCTTTGGGATCAGACTTTAGCCATTGGACTCTGCGGAACACCTCACGTAAGGGACAAAAATGCATTAAGACTCAAAGAGCAGCACCATGGCGGTGCCGTGGCCGCACTCTACCCATAATCCCGCGCGGGACCACAAACGGTTGTTATCTCTCCGTGAACACAAACGCCGACACACCGGGGCGAGCGCAGGCAGCCTTTAAAGGGCCTGCAGTAGATTTATTGGGCAGCACCTTCGTTGTGTTTCTGCTACGTTTAGCTCCAGATTAATAGGGACGTTACACTCAGGTTGCTGCTGCACAACATTGGCAGGTCTGGCTCAGGCGGGGGAGTCCTCAGTGCCTACCCACGAGCCCTCGGGACTGCGCAGTAAATCAAACAGGAAATGCAGCAGAAAGCCTAATAAAGTTATTCTAATGATAGCAATCTCCGCGGGATCATCCCGACGTAAATCGGAAACTTCTTTCCCTCTCTCATCTGCTTCGCTGCCTGGTGTAAGCCAGACATTTTCAAAAAAACCAAAAAAAACCAAATCAGGGTTTCTCCACCTCCAAATGTGGAGAAGCGGAAACAGAAGGTTAGAGGTGTGGAAATTAATAACATTAATCTCAGAACCGCATTCTACTCTCCGCTCTTGCTCTTTGCCTTTCAGTTTTGAGGAGACAAGATTAAACATGAACCAACTCAGGGGGGATTGAAACCGTCCTTCTGATCACATTAATTCAGCAACATCACGCTCACATGAATATGTATGCGGATTTCTGGAAAAAGTGGCACATGCCCTTGTCTTACGCTGGCAAATTTTATTAACATGTTCTAATTTTCAGCACGACGTCCGACACTTTGAGTCAGGTGATTCCTGTAGATCCAGCGCGACCACGGGCCTCATCTCGCCGGAGGTTTTGCAGACATCACCTTTGAGCCACAAAGTGGTTACAAGTGGTCTCAGCAGTCAAGTATTACATTCCGGGTCTCGTATTTATGTTTGGGGGCCGACACCTCTGGCTGCCCTTTTATTTCGCGACTCGGTCGCAGACATAACAGCTTTTGTTGGAAGTTGGGGGGCAGACACAACAGCGCAGCCGCGGCTCCAGACCTTCCACCTCGGTCTACAATTCAAGCATCTCAAGCATAATGTTTTGAAACGGACAGATGGATCTACCGAGCTTCCGAAGAAGCTCTGCTTTCTTCAAAGTTTGTGCCGAGAATCCTCCGGTCCATTCACCTGACTATGTGTTTAAAGCCACAGAAACAGATTTGCCTATTGATATTAGTCTTTTTTTTTTTTTTTTATGTGAGCAGACTGAAAAAGAATGTTTCAATACCTTTTACAAAGCAAGGAGTTTATAAAAGCGATGTTAAGTTTGGGGATAGCAGAAGAAAAATCAGTCCACAATGAGCTAAAATATTAATACATTTTGGTTTCGCTGCCTTCTTTGTCTCATGGTTCGGAATCACACAGACTGACTGTGCAGCCTGCAGTGAGAGGGAGATTTTAAAAAATTACAGTGAAAATCGTCTTGTCCCTATTTACTGAGCCTGTGGCCTGTTGTTCTTTTTCCGGGAATTTAGCTGAAGTGGCCTCTCGTTATTTGAAGTATCAATTGAACCCATTTTCCTTTTCTAAACCCGTCTTACCACTTCCATTTTAAAGCAATAACTCATCGATGAACAACACCACTCAGCAGACGCCACTTGTCACAATGGTTCCACTTATGCATTGACCAAAACAGACTCAACAGGGAAAGTTGCATCACACATTTTCAGGCCGTTGGCGCGTCAAAGTGCATCGCCACTTATTAGTCGGAATTGCGTTTAATATATTCAGTTTTAGGCTGTTTTTTTTTGTTCTGTTTTGTTTTGTTTTGTTTTGATTTTTAAACCAGAGAGCTGAGAACATGTCGGCGGATAAACTGGTGGAATTAAGGTATGAGCAGTTTTTTTTTTTTTTACTTTTTCCACAAACCTGTCCCTGGAGGTTTTCACACCCAGGCCTTTCCAATAAAAGTCCCAAACACAAAGGAAGAGAATCCTATTCATTATTTGTCTTTGACATTCCCAGTTGTCTTTAAACCATGTAGAACCTTTGCGGAATCTGAACCTTATTGAACTTAATTCAGCGGATTTAAGTAAAGCATGCTCGCATCTGTGTCAGTGTTTGTAGATTGTGAGTTGTGATCTTCCAATCACGGGGATGCTGATCCAGGAGAAGTTGACATGTCCTGGTCGGCAATCTGCACGGGAGCCGAGGTGCGGGATACTTCATTCAGGCACTTCTCTCCTCTGATCATAATTGCGCAGTGACAGATGGGCAATGGTGGAGCGCGCATGTATACAGCATGCATAGAAATGTGCTCATAGCTCTGAAAAGAAACAGCTTTAAAGCAGTCGGGTGTTTTTTGGGTGGTTTTTTTTTTGTTGTTGTTTTTGTTTGGGGTTTGGGGCAAACACCTCGTTTGCCTATGAAGCACCTACTTCTTCGCAACCCGGCCACAGCTGCATAGAAATGGTCTCAAGTTCCGGGAAAGATCCGAGCTTGGGACATGAATGGCTGTAAATCTTTCCCCGTCACAGGTGAATGATGAAAATTGTGGCCATTTTTGAATCAGAGAGCTTCTCCGTCAAGGTAATGGAGCAGTTGCGAGGCCTCTTGCCACCTTTCCCGCCTCGACAAGTAAACATCAAGAGAAAAGGGGGAGAACGGAGAAGAAGCAGTTAAACCGCCTTAACAGCTGTGCTGGGTATGAATAACTCGTTAGCTGTGTGCATTTTAAGTCATCAAATCCCGAACCCCCTCACCTATCCCTCATTTGCAAAGGGGACAGGAGGGAGGTGTTAATTAAAGTGATAAAGAGAACAAATCTTATCAAATCTGGTGCTGGATTTTTTTAGAGGGTGGAGTGTTGGTATGTGTAGAGAAAAAAAAAACCCACCGTTACATCGGTATTCTCAAACACTCAGAGAAGGTGCGATTTCACGTTTAATTAATTAATCAGTCTCTTTAACTGTATCTTGACAAATGTGATGCCTATTAGATAGTGAGGAGAAATTGTTTATTGCTAATTAATGGTTGATTTCAGGGGAGAAGAAGTTAAATCCTCTGGTATCGTAGCTTTTGCTAACCGTCACAGTGCATAAATGAGCAATCTACCTGGTGCAACTCAACTTACTGGAACAGAAGGAACAGAGGGCTCGCGGTTTTCCTCTCTCTGATACTAGCAACAGAAAATGATACACACTGTGGGTAGTTTAACTGTCAACACCTCTTACTGTCTGACTCATTGGTGGATTTTCATGTGATCTGCCCGTTTTGGGTTTGAATATTTCTCTCAGTATAGGTTTAATAAGGGGTTGGATCAGGATCAGGCAGGAAACTACGTGATTCTGTCACACAGTGGGGAACGTAGAGACTTAAAGGGAATTTTTTTTAAGAGGAAGCAAGAGCTGGATCGAGCTGGAGGAGCCCTAACTCCAGCTAGGGTCAGGGTTACATTCGGTGCCGTCAGCTCCAGAGGGCCACAGAGGATGTGCCTCAGAGCCCCTTGTGGCCAGTGCGGATACCGCAGCACTTCAGAGGCAGAAACACAGAGGAGTCTTGGGATGCCAGACGAGAATCTGTCAGACCAAATCACTCCATGAGTTTTCCTTTTAGCGACACCGGTGACATAAAAGCCGGCGACCCAACGTTCAGCCAGGTTCACAGTTTGCCTGGTGCGCGAGGCGGAGGAAAACCATATACTTTCTACTGTATTTCTGTCTCCATAGTCACTCAGGCTGCAGCTGAGAGGGGATGGCGAGATCGTGGCACTAAAGCAAGGTAGAGTATTAATCTGGAAATTAGAACACAAAAAGTTTTGTGTGCGCCAATATAGAAAATATTTGGGATCTTGCTCCAAATTAACTTGTTTCAAGTATTTTCGAAAATTAAGTTTCATTTTTCTTGATTCTAGAATGGCGCCTTGTGACATTAATTTCTTGAAATTTCTACTGTAAACAGGTTGGCTGGTTTTTTTTCCCCCCCTGGTTTTAAGCAAATCTGATTTTTCAAAATATGAAAAGTTTTGAAGTGCCGAAGTTGTTGCAGTCTGTAATTTAGTTTACATGCAATTTGATGGTTTACGTCACAGAATGAACAAGCAGATTGTCTGTAGTTCCACATTCGTGCTGATTTGTTTGATATCGTAGATTGTAGTAGATTTTGCTGATCACTTGTAACATCTAATTGAATCACCTGATGACTGAGGACCTGCAGCTGTTGGAGGGCGGGTGAGGTCAGCTCTATAAATGCAGACTGCAACAGAGCTCACTGAAGAAGGCTTGAGGTCCCAGTGGTTTCACCAAACTGCCTGTTAGCGCCTGTTGTCAAATAGGAAAATGTCAGGCACTGGAAGCCTCTGGATCAGTTTGCTTCCACCACTGTATCACAAACAGACTTCCATGTTTGAAAGCCAAGAACCGCCACTTGACAGGGAGAGGAATCCAACAATGTTCCAGGTTCCTCGTCTGACAGGGGCCTTTGTTTGGATTCTCAAAGTTTGGATCGTCGCTTTTTGTACTGACTGAAATATGAAACAGTTTCGAACCATGACTTCACAGTCAGCACTTTTGAATCAAAACAGGATTTTTTTTTTTTTTTTAAACCAACCTTTTAACATTTGTATCTTGCCAGTGTGTTTGGCCAAACAAATAAAATCCATATCGCCAGTGTGTCACGTGTCACTCGTGAGACTAACCTACGACTAAAACAGACCTGACCTCTGCCTGCACACCAATTTTTCACAGCATTCAGATCCCACAACACTGAAGCCATAAAAATGCCTTTTGTTCTTCCCCACTTCCTCCCATTGAAACCACTGGTGAATTATCATTTTCTCAGGGAATACAGTCTGCCGTCATCTTTCAATTACCGTACGCCAAAGTGAATGAGTTCTCTTAAAATAGCAACATGACACACTGCGGGAGTGTCGCCATCTCTTTGGCACCCGAGACAGAGCAACTTTTCTGTGTTGGGCTGGTAGGAACATTTCCTAATATGTCACTGCCGCTAGTTGATTTAAGTTGAGTCGGAGAGCTCTGGTTTTGACACAGACTGTGACTACACTCATAATGAAAGTACAAGCTGAACATGGCTCTCGTGGTCAACGGGAAAATCATTGAGATGTGAATCCTATATGTGTTTAATTTATGGGCGTTGAGCGCCTAATTGTGTTGAGAGGGGCTTTCCGGGCTAAATCTATTCTGCATATAATCAGAAATTTACAACTTTTCCCATCTCCGGCGCTGTCCAAAGAAGAAGTGTCTGAGCATGCTGGGGAATGGGGATGAGAAAAGCGTGCGTGAATTTTAATTGTGCTTGGAGCAACACAGCCGGCGACTGCAGTGACACACAGCAGCGTTCCCTAAGGTATAAAAATTTAAAATCAACTAAGTAAAGAAGAAAGTTGCCTTAAATGGGGTGGGGTGGGGGGGATGGGGCTTGCAATGGCATATCCAAATGAAGAGAGAGAGACTGAGGGACTCAATTCCCCGAAGATGGTTTATTATTCCGTGCTAAAATGAAGCGGGAGCAAGGAGTGGTAGTCAGCGATGCGTCAGAGTTGCTCTTTGAAGACATTAAAAAGCTGAACGCACAACAAAGACCAGATGTTCCAACATGCCTTATTTATGCACCCGTCAGCCTGCTTCCCATGTCCACAAAACACCAGCATACTTCTACCTTTTAAATTCGCACACAGCACAGACTGAAAGAGGAAGCGCTGCTTTTCAGTGATTCCTCTGCGCGCGCGGCGCCTGGAATTGTGGGAAAATCGGCGAACATTCCCAGTTTGACCGCAACCATTTCCAAAACTGGTACAGAGTTTGAGCAAGACGATAGACGCTCAAACACGCTCTGCACAGTCTCGACAGACACACCAGAGAGTGTGTATACCGCAGCTCTGTGAGGCTGCACTTGTTAGGATTTTGCACAAAACCATGTCCTGACCCAAATCCGGGCGCGCTACATTCAGGTGTTTGCATCCCCGCGTACCTGCTTCGGTGTTTTGCACGGGCACAAGGGAGCGTAAGGGCTACCGTGGAAAGTCTCCAACAGTATGGAGCTCGGATTTTACTCTGAAACGCCACAGACAGGAGGGAGAGATCCTTAAACAAAAATCTGTTCAGTTCAATTAAAAAACAGGGAGCTATCCGCTCTGGCGCGGGAGGGGGAATCGAGGAAACAAAGAAGTGCTAAATTGATGGCAACACAATAAAAACTATTAGCTGGGGAGTCGACAGATGCTGATGTGCCGGTCTCCTTTCCAGGGATTATTATTTATTTACACTTCTCAATCACAGCCTCCCAGATGCCAGCCCGGACTCTGGCGTGGCATGCGCACCTAGAGGGAGGGGAGGAACGGGCGGGAGCCGGGGGGGGGGGCCCGGGTAATAGAGTAGGCTGGTGAAGAGATGGTGGTGTGTGTTCTTCCTTGTAAAAGGGTCACGAGGTGAAACATTGCTTTGACGGAAATATCTGAGAGGAGCTTTGGTCGAGTGCCAGCCACAAATCGACATCTAAAATATACCTGATGTGGGAGTTTTTTGTGTTTTCTCTTCTTCTTCTTCTCCAGCCTACGGAAGAGTCCTAATCGCCAGCCTACTAATAGGCCTGCGCACATCTGTCACTTAGAAGCAAATTGCTTCGTTTAAAGAAAAAACAACTGCACACAATCTTGCAAAAGACTGGTTATACAAAACCAGGGGAATGCGGACTCTGAGGTCATTGTGCCTTAATTTGATTTTGTTCGGCATCTGAAGACAACACGTATTAAGCTGTCTAATGATTGAGCTGTGATAAGACGGCAGCCATTCATCGAAACACTGCTTGGAGACACTCAGTCAGCTTATATCCATTTCTTTTCTCTCTGCAGTTCATCCCCTCCTCTGCCTGCTCCTCCCTGCTCTCTTCCCCAAAGCAGCAGTTGAAGACGCTGATTTGGATTTGTCAGTCTTGATGGAGGGTTGTTTTTTTTTTTTTTTCCACAGACGCCTGTCCTTGCCTCTTCTCTGGCCTGGAGAGTGTCTGAGATTTGTGCCCAGCACCGCTCAGTATGCACGTTGTCTCGCTCTTTCTCCCTCTCTCTCCTTGAAAAACATCTTCATACAGCTTCTTTGCTAATGTCTGCGGCACAGGCATCAACATGCTTTGTGCGAAATGAATTACTGCTAATTAAAAATCAACAGAAATGAGCATGCAACACTCTGTGCCCCATTAATATTTTAACCAGCAGCAGCAGTAATTAAAGCCGCACTAATTTTTTCCCTCTCTCGCTCAGCATCCACAAACCAGTCAATAAATTACATCAAAAAGTACAGGTGTGTTTCCCTGTCAGAGCTGTAATATCATGATAAATCGACATCATCCCTCATAGTTAACGGTCTCACCTCCCCTATTCGCCAGTGACTCACTACTTGCTGTTATCTTTGCCAGTGTAAATGGGAGGAGGGCGGCGAGGCCTCTTGTTTCACTAGAACACGCAGGTGTCTCAGTGTGTCTCATTTGCAGGTAGCAAATGGATGCTAAGAGCACCATTAATGGCGATGTGTGTTTTTTTTCCTGATTTTTTTTTCCCACTTTTGCCTGAGTGTTGCTTTAGAAAGACAGTCTGAAATCTGAAATCGATATTTCATTCATGAAAGCCCGGCTCTGGGCAATAAGTGTTATCACCGAGCGCCCCCATCACCAGCCTTTTCTATATGAATTCTTAGGAGGAAATGTTGGATTGAGTATCGATTTTCTCTCCGATCATGGCGTTTTGATTTAGTGCAACAGCTCTCTCCATAACCTTTGTAGCTCTGCCAGTTCCTTAATCTGTATCCTCTAGCAGGGGGACTTAATATAGAAATAAAACCAAGACGATGAAAACAGAATTTGGGTCCGGTGAACACCCAGAAAAGGTCAGGCGCTATGGTGGGAACACCCAGAAAAATTGACGGGTCAGATTTTTTCTACATTCATTCATTTCATATGATTGCTGGTATTCAGCGGATGGTTGAGGCTTAAACCTGGCCATTTCCACCTAAACCTCTGACTGGCTCGACATTACAGCTCCAGCATATTCCACCTCATTCCACTTAGCTCGACTCAATGTAGACACATTCAGATGGTTTAAGAGACAAACTGACAAATCTCATCCCAAGTCAGCAGTAGCTCATCGCGGGGCTCAACCCAGTAGCAAACCCTCATCCGGGGACGCTTCGAATGGACCCCAATCAGGGGTGAGACTATTTTGTCAACCGCTGTTTCCAAGGAAGGTCAAAACAACTTTCAATCAGCTCCCTGTTTCAGGTCAAGAAACAACTTTCAAGGCATTCGGTATTTTCTTTTTTATATCTGGGCCCCGAATGTCAACTTCTTGAAAGAAACGAGGAAAAACTTGCCAGTGCAGTAAGATCATTATCCCTCAGCCGGTAAAAAATGAATGTGTCCAGAGTTTTCTGCACATTAGCCAAGGCAGAGTAAGGCAGATTCCTTCAGATTCCTGCTCTTGAATCAAGAAAATCCTGATGTCAGAAAAAAGTTCATTTGTGAGATATCTGTAAAAAAAAAAAAAGATTATTTAGGATTTTGTCAAGAAAAAATAAAGGAAATGTATTCTGATCTCCCGCACTAGGGTTTCCCTTGCTTCATTCATGCTTTTGTGCCCTGAACAATGAGATTCTTCGTTGTGTTTAAAAAAAAAAAAAAAAAAAAAATTTTATTTGGTTTGTCAATTTGTCGAAAAAATAAAGGAAATGTGTTCTGATCTTCGCTTTAGGGTTCCTCCCGCACAAGGGTTTTCCCTTCTTCATTCATGCTTTTATTACTGAACAATTGAACAATAGAATTCTTCGTTGCCGTCTTTTGGCCTGAAAGCATGTAGATTCTTCGAATCAGTGGCACAAAAACATATTCAAGGGAATCCAGTGTCTATTTTTGTGCATTTTCAATGATGTGTCTTATTTCCAAGAGCTGAGTACGCCTTTAACAGTCTGGTGAAGAGAGCCCTGTCTGAGTGAAGTTTTTTTTTTTTTTAAATTACAAATCATCAAGGATAGATGATTTGTATAATTTTTTTGATCTAATAATTGAATTATGCCTTTGTTTAAAGATACTTCAGGGAAACTTACATCCACATTTAAAAACAAAAGTGCCTATGAATGTAACATACGCAAACCTGATGGAAAATTAAAGAAATATTTGGTAGATTTACCATATTTATATGAGAAAAAAGGAGAACTCATGAAGGCAGGAGCTGCATAGCCACAGTAAGAGAGGTGACGCCGAAGACCAACATGTATGCAACAGAATTACACTGTTAACTTTCATGTTAACAATTAAAAACGCCCAGCTAAATAAGACATGCCAGCACCAGTGTAAATATTAATTTCACTGGTGTTTATATTTCTGAGCCATGGTCGATTAATAAGTAGATTGATGCACGCTCCAGGGTTTTAAAGTCAGCAGCGAGTAAATGGGTTGACTTTCTACGTGCCTAACAGGCTCTAAACAGAAAATAATTCTCCTCTCGTCATGAGCGTTTGAGTGGTGCGCTACTATTTTTAATCTGGCTTTGTGACCTCCGTCGGTTTCTCTGTTTGTACCAGATAATTTCAATTAATCGCCTTGACTTTAGGTTGTGAGTGGATGTGACTTCTCTGCTGTAATTGCTCGTCTGCCGATTAGGTTTTTGACTAAATCTCTATAATGGTGGAGCATGACTCCATGAGTCCATTTCGGTGTGTTTATGGTTGTGTGTGTCTATGTACTGTATGCGTGCATGCGTGCGCGCGCGTGTGTGTGTGTGTTTATACAGTAAGTGTTCACATGTCTTTGTGCTTGTACTATTTTTTCACTCATTTTCATGATCCACACATATTTTGCCCTTGCTGCATGTAGGGATTTTAACATTGCCACACTGAGAAATAAATTCTCCTCTGCAGCGGTGGAAGAAGTATTCAGATCATTTGCTTTAGTGAAAGAAACAACGCGACGATGTAAAAATACTCCGTGACAAGTGAAGTACAGAGGTATTATCAACAAAATGTACTTCAAGTATCAAAAGCAAAAAGTATTCACTAGGCTGAAAAATGGCCCCATATTATATTGTTATATTAACATTATTTTGTTGCATTTTACTGTTGTAGCTGGTTAAGTTGCTGGTTAAGCTCAACGTGCTTCCTACAGTCGGCTGGTTTAGTCCAGTGGCTCCCAACCAAGGCATGGGGCCCCCTCGAAAAGTTCACAAGATAAATCGTGAGGGTCGTGAGATAACTAGTTGGACAGGAAAGAAGCGAAAAATCTTCTGCCACACAAGTTTGTCTTCCCGGTTTGAACTTTCCTCAAACCTTTACTGTTTGTGAAATAATTTGACCTATTTGGGCCTCAAACAGTTATTTAAATCAAACCATCTGAGAAGTTTAGGGCAAACCGTTCTTTGGTGGAGCTGCTAGCAACTCTGAACCGTGACAAGGAGCTGTAGACGCTACTTTTCTTACATGGGTTCAAAAGCCAAACGGGTTTGGAACCGCTGGCTCAATCTTTAGCGATGAGTTGTATTTTATAAGGTTATCATCCTTTTTATATAAAATCTTGATCTGAAAAGTAACCAGCGGCTAAAGCTGTCGTAAAAATGTAGTGGAGAAAAAAAGTACAATATCTGTCCTCTGAACTGTAGCAGAGGAGCAGCTGAAATGGAAACGCTCAAGTAACGTGCATGTACTGTATCTACATGTACGCTCCCCTGTGTGTTGAACGCTTGTTCACCATCTGGCTTACGAAACGTTTGTCCAGAGCGTTTGATAAATATTCCTGCGAAAATATTTGTTTCAAGAACTCATCAGGTGGCTGCACTAGACTGGGCCAACAAATGTTTCTAGAAAAGCTCACTTTGTGCTAAGAGAGGTTGAAGGGGTGTTACTGCACTGGCAGTTGCACTGGCAATGGTCACTTTTACACAACAGCTCACTTTTGGAAAACACGCAGTGGACAAAATGGCTAAAAAAAAAAAAATGGCTTGAACGGATGGATGTTGTCACAGCCTCTCAATCTGCAGGGATAGGACGCAGGCAAAATGGTCTTTTTTTAAAACCGAGCGACTTCTGACTGATCACAAGTCACTCAGTCATTTCTTCTCGAGGCTTTCCCTGTAAAATATGTCTAAAAAAAAAAAAAAAAGAGAGAAAATAAAACATGATTATCAGTCTGATATTTTCGACGGACAATCATCACATTCATATTTTAGAGCCATTTGCTCCAGTGACCTGATTTGTTCAAGCATACAATAGACGGTTTATGTGACAGAGGTCACGACCTCTAAAAACACAACAAAGTCTATTGACGCGTTCACAATAAACGTCCCTGGAGACTTCAGCTGCTCATATAGAACATAGAGTGACTGCTGATGTAACTTGTTGATAACGATAAACTGGAGAAATGATGCGGATTTAGCTTTTGCAGAAATCCCCCCTTTTTTTTTTTCTTTTTTTTAAACTGGCTGCAAGCTAAAAACTGTACTTTGACCCAGTCACAAAAATTTTATTTTAGAAGTTAAAAGCAAGAAGCAGTCATTCATCATAGTCACGTAATAAAAAATCCAGAACATTCTGCAGCTGTGACACAAGACAGATGTAGGATCTCTGCACTGTCTGATTTAGTGTACTGATGTTGTGAGAGTTGTGAATTTGTTTGTTGCTGCATAAAACCACACAGGGTCAGAGCTGCAGTTGTGCTAATTGCTTAATCTTTCTATTTATAAACTGAATTGTATCCACGGCGTCGATGGCGGCTGTGCCCCTGCGCTTCACTTTTTTCAAAGCAGCAGGGATGAGACACAAACCGAGATTTAAAAAAAAGAAAGATGTTTAGTTCTGACTCTCCGCACGCGCGCTCACACACACACACACACACACACACACATATATATGTACACATTACTGTTTCCAAGACAATACTGAAGCCTACATATCAGGGGTCTGTCTGTGTCTTTGGCCCCGCTGTTCTCGTTCCCCGCACAATGAAATTATACCATAGCAAGCATTGTCTCATGGAGGCAGATTCAAGGCCCATTTATTTGAGATTGCTTTTAGTGTAATTCAATAAAGGCTTTTTTACTCATTTATTTCCATGGTGAAATTCATGCTGAGGAAAACCAGGACTGTATTTCCCTCATTAGCAGTAATAATAACCATAATAACAATAATGGCATTAAAAAGCAATCATTTGAAAGATCCTGCCTTCAATGTCAGTCTCAAACAGAAAATATAGACGGGTGCTGGACATTATTTTTTGGTACTTACGGGAGACAATTTAGCAAAGGTTTTATTATCATAGATCATGTAGATGAATTACACGTATCACACAAAGCACTCTGTGCCTATAAAAGCCTATAAAAGCAGAATCAAAAACAAGATTTTTATGTTCATCTCGACAATGAGTTTTGTCTCATAAGGTTTTCAATTAGATTTTAAGTTTTGTCCAGATAAGAGAATAGAGAGAAAATACCGGAGTGAAATAAAGGAGCTGAAAATAACACATAAAAAGGGGAGGTAGTGGAGTTGTGAAAGGAAGGTAGGCAGGGGCGAGTAGAAAGAGGATTGAGGAAGACAGCAGAGCAGCAGGATCCGAAACTTCGCCCTCAGATCCATTTTCCGCCACTGGAGGCCAACTGGCTATCAAGATGGCGCTGCCACTGCCGAGGCTTACAGACGAAAACTTGGGTCTTTTTCCTGATCTGCGGAGCAAGCCCAGCCTCCCCGAATGCCCTGCAAAAATAAATATTTGAATATTCTCCGGCACTCCTAAACCAGCTTAAATTGGATCATTTTATTTCGCCGCTTGCCCTTGCCAAAATGCCAAAAGAGTGTGGGTCTTGGCGAGCCTTTCGCGCCCAGGCATGCCACCCTCCCCCCGGCCCTGCCCACCCTCTGCACTATCAGCTGACACAGAGTCTGCCCCCAGGCCGCCTCCTTTCTCCTCGGCCACACTCCCGCTGTGTGGAGCTGGCACGCCGAGCCCACACAGACACCGGTCTAAACCGGCCATGCGTCCAGAGTGCTCCGACGTCATCAGCATCAGGTGACTCTGTCATCGCTGTCATCAAAAAAAAAAAAAAAAAAAAAAAAAAAAAAAAAATGAAGGCAGATCACTCCACTAATCAAGAAAAATAAAACTGGACTTTGAAAATACTGCAAACATTTGATTTGCCCCGGAAATGGGTTAGAGATGGGTCTTGCCCCTGTTGGAGTAACATTTGCCAGTGCAGCAGTAATGCTTTTACACAGCCCAAGCAAGTTTTAGATGTCAACAGATGATCCAAATTTGTAAAACACATCTGCACCATTTACAAAATCGTTAGTTGTGATTTAAAAAAAAATAGATACATATATATATATATATATATATATATATAATATAAAAGATATAATAAAAAAGTAGTCTGAGGAAATCCAGATCGATCCTGATTGTCCCGTAAAGTAAAAACTTGCTGTTCACGTTTCCGCTGCCGCTCATGCAAACTATCTTTTACTGTTGTGTTTAGCGTCTGCCAGAGCTTAGCTGACCCTCAGGCAGATCTTTAACAACAAGCCGCCAGCTCACTATTTGCCCCGAGCACTGAAAGTATTTGCTGCACTGCTGCAAGTGTAAATTAGGTATCCGAGCCTAAACAGTTTTACTGACGCTCTCGTCTCAGGCGCTGCATTTTCAGAGCGGATTACAGCCCGTGTCTCCGCGCAGAGCGAGAAGTGATGCTCAGAGTGAAAACAACTGGCTGCCGAATGTGCCATTTTGCTCCCTCTGAAATTATATTTGTGGTTTAATACTCTGCTGTGTGTATCTTTTTATTCTGGAGTTTGCCCACAACTTCTGGGAAATGTTTGGCCAGCACCTGCATGATTAATATTTAATGTAGCTGTTTTGGAAGTAAGTATTTACATGGCCTTTAATTACTCGGGTCAATTCAAACTTACATTTATTGCTGATTTTTTTTTCCAGATATTCACTCTTTTTTTTTTTTGTGTACAACTCATCAAACTGCTTTCATCAGTTGTTTATAATTGCCTCATTAGAGTTCTCCTAATTATAGTGATCAAGGAATCTTCCATACATATCAGAACAAGAAAAAACACTTTGGTAATGCGGTTTGGTAGATTCATTCTGACAAAATGATCACAGTGCTCTGAGGCTCATACATTAGACATGTAATGTTACTGTAATGTATGTAGCCACTGTGTTCCTCCCTTTTAAAAGGCTGTGTGTTGAACAACCCTAACCTTGTGAGCCATCTGGCTCCATCAGGCTCAAATTTCATTTTTTTTTTTTTTTTTTTGCGAAGCAATTCTCTCTGAAAACTGAAAAAGAGCTTCCAAGATCCAGATGGCTGGTGAGGTTACAGCACTTTTGATTTGCCTTGGATCTATGATAACAGTCTGTCTTAACAACCTCGAGGTGGTGGAGGTAGACTGGCCGTGAATTAGGGCCAAACAGTTTAAAGCCCCAGTGTGAGACTCCAGTTCGGCATCTTACTGTTTCCCCTCCTGACTACACGTTAATTTAAACTAAAAATTTCACATTTTTATGTGTGACAGCCCAACATGCTGTAATTTGTGCACATTTGTTCGTTTTGTGATGAAGGTTTTGTGATCCTTGTGCAATTACAGTAACGTCGAGGCGCGAACACAAACCAGCGTGAACCAGCGTGTTTGGTTCAAACTCAAACCAGTGTGTTTCTGTACTGGGCCTTAATCGGCTTTTCTAATCAAATGCCAAAATGCGTCTGTGTTGTTTTTGAATAAAGTTCAGTCTCCAGCAGTCTGTCAGTTGGTGGTGCTGAATTGTCTTTAATATTTGATCTCCTTTCCAGTAAACATTGATTTGGTGATTTGCAGACTAGACCTATTAAGATTGCTTGAATATTGACATTTTTTAATAGGACCTTGAAATATGGTCTTTGAAATGTTGTTTTAATCAGGACTCTATGTGTAACAAAGGCATCTAAAACCATTTTTACTTTACGGCCAATTTAGTAAAATAGTCTTATTGTAATTTTGGTATAATAATTGCAAAATTTTTCTGATGAATTGAATTGTTAATTATGTTGACATTCCATGAAAAACACATGGTTTTGATGTTATTCAGAATCGCCAAGAACCCAACAGGACGCAAAAGTGGAGAAGCGCAACGTAAACAAAAACAGGTTGCGTCATGTCGTCTCCATTATGTCTCCTCACCTTGGATGCGTTCGTACATTCTTGAATTAATTCAGGGTGATGAGCGAATGAAGAGGCACGGTGAAGTTTGACATCGCCATCACAAAACTTCACCGTCACCTATTTCGTTTAACCAGCATGGCATAGGCATAAAATTGCAGCAACTTATTGATTTAGGTGGCGCCGTAGATTACCATTGCTAGCGTCCTCGCTAAAGTCGGGTGTACCGTGGATGGTATAGCAGAGCTTGTCAAACTAATTGATGCAATTAAAAACTTATCTGTGATGACTCTAACAGCCCTATTGTTCATGCAACCCGATCATCGCACAATTTTTTTTTTCTAATTATTTCTAACACCAATCTTTTAAAAATTTTCACTCCCTACATCATCTGTGGATGGCAGCTACGTAGAGGTTACTTGCCTATGGGAAAGATTACTTTCAATAAATGTGGACGGGACTGTGACCGGACACAAACTCCAGTCTCCTGCATGAAAGTCAGATGGGCTGCACACTCATCCACCACCCTGACATCCACACCCCCATCCACCTCTTTGTACAAAGCATGTTACTTCCCGCACTGGCACAGAAACTTGGCATGGGACCTGAATCGGGAGGTGCAGAATTGTTAAATATGGATCTAATTCCCAGGATACCGGGCAGGGTCAATATACCATTTACCAAACGTAGGTGGTCCAAATAAAGGGATGATTGTGCCTGTAAGTTAGAGCATGACTTGACCAAATGAAGGTTAAGGGTTGGGTTAATCATCTGTAGGACTTCAACGCTTGAAGCCCTCCCCCTTCCACAGAAAAAGGTCCTGTCCACGTACATCTGCTTTCCTTCCTGTTTTCCAAAAAAACCACAGCGTCGTGTCGCGCGTGTGAGGGCATCAGGCTGAATGTAGCTGATCAAACCTCCAATCTACTAAATCTGCAATCTGTTTTACAAAATGCACGTATGCCTAAAATTTGTGATAATATCCTGCACTGTAAAGGGCGATAGATGTGTGCTATGAAAAGTAATATTTTACAGTGTGTGTGATATGAATACTGGGTAATTTTGCCGTCATAAAACAGGGGGGAGTGGGAGGTAATGAATATTACACCGTCTGGTCTGTCCAACCCCCTCCTGTATGTCTCTAACTCTCGCTCTTTCTCTCTCTCATGCAGCTGTAGCGTCCTCGGGGCTACTGGCTAACCAGATCAGGTGCTAAATTCACTAATTGAATAATTTCGCTGGGCTCCACAATGGGCCCTTTGAAAAGCGCCTGCTCTTTGTGTCTGTCCTCGAGTGACTGAAAGTGGTACAGCCTTTCAAATGAAAGAGTAACGCAGGGCTGCTGCCGTGGAGTAAATGTACTGTGATGATGTGCTGGCTTTGTGTTGAAGTGTTGTTTAACAGGACCAGCAGCAAAGTATCTTGGCCCTCAAGTGTATTGGATATCAATGAGAATGATTTCACTATACAGTCTGTTAAAGCTGATTTGTTGAGGTTGGATGTTAGCCCTTTTGAAATCCCTGGATTGAAGAAGAGAAGGTCAGTAACAAGCTTGATTCTTTCAAAAATCAACTATACTGTGGATACAGTGGATAGTGCTTGAATGACACATTAACCCATTAAAAGAGAAACCAAAACAGTCCTTTGTAAAAGGAACACAAAAGCCGAAACACAGATTCACACTGTACACGCACGTTTTTTCGTTCGCCACAAAATATCATGGGGCGCAAGCAGGAAATCTAAGTGACGTCACACCTTCAGCAGGTGAGTCGTGCTTAAAGAAAGGGGCTGGCAATATTTTGTTGTCAGAAATGCCATGAAAAGCCCAAAACCACCAGTGAGAGGCTCTCAGAGACGTGCCCCCTTTTCTTCCTACCGATGAGCAAAATCTTTGAAAAGCTGAAAGGGTATAGTTTACTTTGTTAAAAAAATAGAAAGCTACTTAATTTCAGCACAACGCTAGAATAACCTGGAAGGCACCGATTTAAGAATTTACCCCCTCCAACCTCACACAGTTTTGCCTAACCTCAACCCTTTCAGCCCAGTTGGCCTAACATACAGTATTTGGGAGCGTTCCCATCTGCCCTTGGAATTCCATATCCGATCGTTCTGCCACACTCTTCCGGTGCCAAACCACTTCCGGGTTTCAGTTCTTCATGCAGCCCTTTCACACTGCCGAAATGTATTTTCTTTTATTTTTGTGCACGGAGGAAGTTATTTGTTTGCTTTTCAAGTCCGGTCCACTGTTCCTCCGATAGTGTGAAGAAGACATCTGGAAGTATACTCTCTAAAAATACAGGTTTCCAAACAAGACTGATAAAGGAAATCTTGGTATGAATTCCTGACAGTTCGCACCTATATGTCTGCGTGTGCTGGGCTCTGACGGCCTGCTTCTCCCCTGGCATCAGTGATCTTTGTCGTTGGAATGCAATCTGCTCTGCTGTCAATATGCCACAGTATATTAAGTATACCGTATGCTGACAGAGGAAAGATCAGATGATGTCTGTTGCTCTCTGTAGCTGCTTTGCAATTTTGAAACCGGGACCTAGACATCTTTGTGATGAAGTCAAAATTTAATCAGAAGTTTTAGTATAAAAATTTATCATAGCTAATTTTTACTACGGCCATAAAAACAACACTGTACTCTTTGTGGTCGCCTGTCAGCATCTGCTGGTTGTAGCCCCCTATTGGCACACGTTTAGAGTTTTTACAGGTTATTTAAGACTGAAATAATATTTTCCTTTTTCTTATTTTTTTTGAAAAATCAAGAAACAACAACTAATGTCAGGAATGTGACATTTTCAGATGAATTCGAGTTAATTTCAGAATATGTCCTCAAGTTCACACGAATCCTCACAAATGGACTCGAGTGGAATGCATCGGGAGATTTTTCAGATTTCCCTCCACACTGTGCTGGATCCTCCATCTCGTTCCCCAGCCCGTCTCAGATTCATCCAAAGCTCTGAGCCCTTTCATAACTTTCCGCCTACTTTGAAGTTATCTTTGTGCCACTTTGGAGCCAAGAGCCTCGTGGTCATGGATCTCCTCATACAATCCATCTCAAAACTTTATCGGACTTTGGCACCCTGCTGGCCCTTTCTCACCCAGAAATCTGTGTCCCCAATTCCCTGTGCTTAGGTTTGACGTCTGGAGTTCCCTTAGCTCCAACCAGACTGGTGGATGTCAAATGTTTCTTTGCTTCTATTTTCTCAACTTGTGACCATATTTTCCTACTTTAGATTGACCTCTGTGATCCCCCCTTGTGTTGGAACCAAGATTATAGGAGCGAGGCAATGAAGGGGGAGACAGGCTGCCAAGTGGCTGACTGACGAGCTGCCTTTTCTGGGCCGCTCAAGCCTGAAACCTCACCATGCCATCTCCACTTCGGCCCAAGCCAGTCTATATGACTTATGGAGTTTGGGCCCCTCCACTGCCAATCCCACTTAGAGTGCAGTTTTCTGATAAACAAAAGCACATTCAAGCTTTAGCTTCTCATTTCACACTATGTGCTTTGGCTGCAGGCAATGCTTTCCTGGAGCCCCTGGCCTACAGTCCAAAGAACGGCTCCAGTTGGCTTTCCTTTAAAAAAAAAAAAAAAAAAAAAAAAAAAAAAGGGGGGGGGGGGCCCACATGTGGAGGATTATGCTCCATCTTTCATCCTCCACGGTCTCTGCTCGCCCTCTACTACCAGGGCCATCACTGCTCCCAGTGAGCTAGTGAACCAGTCCCCATGGACACGTGCACACACACGCGCGCTACTCTTTCTTTTTCATACCTCCAACACACCACACAAACTCACCTGACTCTCTCTCCATCTCCGTCCCACCCTTAACCCCCCCTCCGGCTCTTTTAACCGTGCACAGGGATTGCAAACATGAACACACAATTTCCCTCTTTCTGTCCGCTCTCTCTTTCAGAGCTTGAGTTGGATTTAAACTTTTAGTTTAGTGCGGGGGCGCGCATATCCCTGGCTATTGTAGGAGGGAGTACTCCTGACTTTGACAAAAGCTGTACAGTTGTGATTCTGAATATTCTTACGGTAAAGTTCGCGGGGTAAGCTGAGACAGTGATACAGTTTTAATTCCATAAATTGTCCTCATTGTGTCTCTGCATATTTCACAAATGCCTGTGCCTCTGAAATCTGGCAACTATAGCATACGGCAGCACTGTACATATGGTGCTTCAATCGAGAACCTGCGCCATTGACTGCAAATTTATTCCATGTCAGACGTGTATATCTCGAATATACTTAACCTGTTAAGTGTAAATGGTGCGCCAGATGGATCGAAGGATGAGAATAAGGTAAACATGATACTTAATGCTCTTTCTATTAGAAATGTCGGGGCTCAGATCTGAAGGCGAGTGGCACCCATCAAGGCCCTTTGTCTTCAGCTAAGCGGAGATACCAGAGCGGTTATTAGTGATGCGCGTGAAACGCTAGCCGAGGCGTGTGATGACCCCGGGGGCCTTGCCTGTCTCAGGGAACAGATGTGCCACCCACTCGCAACAGTTGTACCCTACCCACAATGGCCTTGTGGGAGACGGTGGGCTAGCTGTGGACTGAAGATGATACCTCACTTAACTAGTTCCCATGTTGGCTGCAGGGAGGGTGCGTCTCTCTGAGAGGAGAGAGCGGGAGATGAAGGGAGAAACAGGGAGGAAGTGAACAGCACACATATTTACAGGATCAATATTTACCCAAAATTCTTCTCGGGAGCCAACACCTGCTGCATCTTTGTATAAAGTCAAGAAGTTGGTGAAATAAAATCGGCTGCTCTCTCTTGAAGATTTCATTAACACCCCCCCCCCCACACACACACACACACACACACACACACACACATACACACAAACACACCCCACCCTTACCCCCACCCCACCCACAGTATGAACTTGGAAACTTGATCAAGTTATCATGGCATTAAAGTCTACACCAGATTTTTCTTTCTGCTTATATTTTTCTTTTTTTCCTCAGACAGCTCATTAAAACAAATAAAGCTAATAATGAACATTTTAAAGGCTCATGGTACAGACTAATTTTCTTTATTATTCCTTAATCCTTAATGAAGAGTTTCATTTACACCATGCTTATAGAGAAAACATGCATTTCAATGTGCTGAAAGCTAATTCATTTCCTTGTAATGCAATAGTTAGTTTTAATTGCTTTTTAATGTAGTCGGTTGACTATAATATTGCAGAAAACAAACTTTGTGTTGCATTCATTTCATTTCCATTTTGAATTCACCGACATTATTTCGGAATTTTTAATGGCTCACTATGATATACTTCATAATTGCAAGCCTCTCTTTGCAGATTACCGCCCTTTGTTTATGAACAGAGCGAAGGAAACATGCTGCATTATGATAACTGTGTGAAAGTCGGATATATTATACTTTAATAAAAGGATATTTGAACTCACAGCTTGCTGTCAGATCAAGGAAGAGATATGTATTGTGAGCGTTGGCACTAACTGGGATGAACTGTGACACCTAAATCAACAACTCGCAGAAGGACTTTGCCCCCAAATTCATTTGTCAATAGATTGAGTCAATATGGGTTGATCTGTGTGCAGCTCCTCAGCCTTCTGTCTACCCATCAACACACTGAGGACAGTGTCTGGCTAGACGTCTGGCCATTAACTGCATTATCTGTGCGTCTGTTGTGTAAATGCAACAAACACTGGATTTTTTTTTTTCCCTCTGCCTGTCATGATGAAACCAACATCCCAGTTGTTTGAGTGAATGAAACCCAATACGACATAAATGGCGTCCAAATTCAGTCTTTATAAGTGAGGTCTCAGCTGATTTAATTATCCTAAGTGGTAGGAAGCCCGCACACGCTATCAAATACTAAAGTGGTAATCTCTGAGACTTGTTTTTATTTTCACTCCTTCTCCAATGCCTGACACCTACTGCTGCACTTTAAAGTCTTTACCTGTCAATCGAACATTGTGGGCAGGGCTCTGACATCTTTTACCTTTGGCTTTTCCCTTCAGGAAGTTTGAGTTTTTGGCAGGTGGTGCTTTATTTTTGTCTATTCAGTCCTGGTGTTTATCAGTGCCAGTTCTTCCACTTCTGCTTACACCAAACAAATCAAATGTATCACTTCTTATGCACCATAAAAGAAGTGAGTTTCCTGGTGAGTCTCCTGGTGAAAGCCCTACCAGTCACAGGGTTGAGGGTTATTGTCCTTGTTGCTACAGTGTGTAGGGAATGGGGTAAAACTTGTGAAATAAAATTGCAAAACAATTGCTCAACTCCACGCACTTCCCCAACCCTCAACCTCTGCCTTCACTTAAAGTTGCTGGGCACCTTTTAGACTTAAAATAATATAAAAAACAGATTTTATTTCAGCTTAGTATCCTTAGGAATTACACCCATGTTGGACGCATTTGCGTCTCACGATTTACGACCAATACCAATTAGTCAGTGCCAACCCAAGAAGTAGTGGGCCCTTCATGTAGTGTGGGTGTGGAGGTCAGGGACTACAGGAGAGTAGGCATCCTGTCACAGATCTGGAATTTTTCTTTTTTATTAACCGTAACCACTTTCCCTAAACAAATATTTTTGTTGCCTAACTAACCATACCTTAACCATGGTTTACATTAAATGCCAAGTCCACAGTCTTTCATAAACCTTAACCATACTGTAGTTGCCATGTGGAAATATCATAGAAGGCAAGAACTTTAACCATTCTAAACCTAGTATGTTGTTGGACTGCCATGTATCTGTTTGCTTCTGTTCTACTCTCTGTGCTCACATATACAGTAATTTGATGCAGCCGAATTCCCAATAAAGCAGTTCTCATTTACATGTTTTTCGTGTTTCTGTTTTCAGAACACGGAAGCATGAAATAGTGACTGAAATGCGGCCCATCAAGGCTACATGTTAGCCAGCAGTCACTTCCAAGCCATTTCCAAACTGCTGCTCTGCACTGCTAAAATCCTGACTTTATAAACGCGACATCGTCTGACAACATCACCAAGCAAAGACAACGACTGTGCTGTGATTTCAGCTAAATTTACTTGTAAAATGCTCACTCAGCGGGAACATTAGAAGCTCATTCATGTCTGTGTCAGCTGCTGTGCAGTCAATTGATTGAGACACATTCAGAGGTGTATCTGCGGAGGGAAAGCCCGAACTCATAGTCACGGGGCTTCTGTGAAGAAAACCTACTAAAAAGGTGTGAAAGGTTGGTAAATCTAGCGACAAAGGCTCTAAGTCAGCATCACCACCTGTAAACGTACCCCTGATTACGCAATAGAAACTGTTTGCACCATTTCATTTTTAAAGCAACCAATGGTGTAACTCACTCACTCATTTACTCATTCACTCAATCACTCACTCGGTCAGTCAGTCATGGATGTTCTTGTCTATAGGGCCATAGTTATGCAGGATCATCCGTTCTTGCCTGATAATAAGGTGTTTTTATTTATGGACTTATTTTATCCGGCATTAGTATCAGACTATAATCATAATGTTGACTTTTTATTTCAGTTACTTTTCTTTATATGTTTTTGCTGTTTACCACTTGCTGCATCCACAGAAATCCAAGGTGGAGGGATATCTCTTTGAATTTTAAGGTTTTATTGATCTTTCTTTATGTTTTTCCTTTTCTTATTGGAGCATTCTGGTTGTTCATAGGATCTGTAAGACACTCTATGTGATATTAGGCTATAATAACGAAATTGATTGGATTTGACTTAAAAGTATTCATGAACTTAATAAAGACTGAGTCTAACAAAAATCAGAAACAAAAATATAACTTTAACCATTTAGGAATTACAGCCGTTTTCATACCTAGTCCCTCCATTTTAAAGAGGCTGAACAGTAATTGGACAAACCAACATAATTATAAATATAAGGATTAATTTTAATACTTGGATGAAATTCCTTTGAAGTCAATGTCTGCCTGAAGTGTTGAACCCATGGACATCACCAAATGCTGAGTTTTCTCCCTTGGCCTTTCCAGAATATTCCAATTGCCCTGAGAAGCTGTTGGGTTGTTTTAGCAGTATGTTTTGGGTCATTATCCATCTGTAGTGTGAAGCACCAGCCTATCAGTTTTGCAGCATTTGGCTGAATCTGTGCAGGTAGTATAGCTACATACACTTCAGAATTCATCCTGCTACTTCTACCAGCAGTCACATCATCAATAAACACCAGTGATCTGGTGCTGGCAGCCGCACACGCCCATGCCATAACACTGCCTCCACCACGTTTGACGGATGATGTGGTTGCTTTGGATCACGAGCCGTTCCTTTCCTTCTCCATACTTTTCTCTTCCCATCGTTCTGGTACAAGTTAATCTTGGTTTCATCTATCCAAAGAATCTTGTTCCAGAGGTGGGCAGACTTTTATAGATATTTTCTGGCAAAGTCTAATCTGGCCTTCCTGTTCTTGAGTGTTACCAGTGGTTTGCACCTTGTGGTAAACCTATGTATTTACATTCATGAAGGTGTTTCTTGATTGTAGACTTTGACAATGATACGCCTACCTCCTCAAGAGTGTTCTTGACCTGGCTAAATGATGTGAAGGAGTTTTCTTCACCAAGGAAAGAATTATGCGATCATCCACGTTAGTTGTCTTCTATGGTCTTCCAGGCCTTTTGGTGTTGTTGAGTTTGCCAGTGCACTCCTTCCTTTTAGCAATGTACCAAATTGTTGATTTGGCCACTGCTGGAGTTTCTGCCATCTGTCTGATAGGTTTGGTTTGTTTTTGCAGACTAATGATGGCCTCCTTAAATTGCATTGACACCTCTTTGGACTGCATATTGAGAGTTTCCATGAACAACTACCACATGCAAATTCAACAGTTGGAATAAAGTGCAGAACCTTTATCTGGTTAATGTGTCATGAAATAACGAGGGAACAGGCCACACCTGGCCATGAAACTGATTGTCAGTTAACTGTCCAATTACTTTTGACCTCTGAAAATGAGGGACTATGTTTAAACATAGTCCTAAACGGTTAATGCAATATTCTTGTTAAAACCCTTAAATTAAAGCTGATCTACATCTTAATGGCTTTGTTTCAAATCCATTGTGGTTGTGTACAGAGGCAATAATACAAAAAAAGTTTCACTGTCCAAATACTTAAGTACCTAACTGTAGTTCCTGATCTCAAATGAGAAACAGATTGCAATATACTTTATATTATATATATATATGAACTGTAGTTACCATTAATTAAATTATGCCAATTTGCTCAATAAATCTGACAAAAATAAGGTTATTTATTCCCAAAAAAATATTCAATTGCTATCATTTTACAATAGCATGGTGGGAGCTATAAACAAAGTACTTTGGAGGTATTTCACGTTTGCTACACCAGCAAGTTCTACAACTACTACTACTACTACGGGATAATAAATAACAATTCAGTAAATTCAAATTTATGCATTTACTTGTTACATTTTGTTTAATGAAGTTGAGAAAGCAGTGTTTAAGTCAAGCCTGATGTTGCCTCACACATGAAAGGATTATCCCAGTTCTTCCCCACAGTGAGGCATACACCTTATTAATTAAAGACCGGTATCGGATCGATCCTCGGTATCGGCTGACACCCAAAGCCAAGGTGTCGGTATCCGTACTGGGACTGAAAAAGTTGGATGTGCGAAGGGCCTAGTTATTCGTGTTTCTTTTTTTCAGCTATCAAAACATGCTTCAAAGTTTTTTTGTCTTTGCTCATTTTCAGACAGAGTGAAACAAGCGCCCCAGTTGTTTGAGTCTTGCATACCTGATTATGAATTTAGTGAAGCTTACAGACGTAAAGCCAAGCCTACTGCAAAGAAGATCTGCTGAACGTTTTGAACGACAGGCACCCACCAGAACACTGTTCACATTTCAGACAATAAATCATTAGTAACAACCATGGCATCTCTTTCCCTCTCATCCTTTCTGCTCCCCCCTACCCTCTTAATGCCAATCAGAGCAAGATGGGAAGATTCCCTCCAACTCTTGAGATCCAGCATGTGTTTCTCCCAGAGGGGAAAAATTAATTCCTCCTCCTCCTCGGCATCCTCCTCCTCCCTTTTCTACGCCACGGTGCAGCGTGCTCCCTCTCTTTTTCTCTCCCCATCTGAAAGAATACAAGAGAATGAGAACCTCTCCTGAGGGGATCCAGCTTATATACTATTTCATCCGCATTTAAATCCTCTGATAAATGCGAATGTGAATGCCTTAGCGGGGAACTTGCAAAATAAAGAGAGATTATTTTCTGGAGATACTAATATTAGTCTTTTGGCACAGGGTAGAGTGAATACGACACCCGAGCGTGGGGAAGTCTATTGATGGTGATATTTAATCTAGTGTAAGCATTGCTCGTTGTCAAAAGAGTGGAATAAAGGGGAGAGGAATATGGGTTGTTTTTTTATTTACATACCTGTGAGAATGACGATCCATTCAAATAGATGACTTATCAGGCCAGAACAGAACCTCCCTCTCCCCACAGGCAACGAAGAGGAAGAAAAATAAGTTAAGTCTTATATTATTCTGACTGAGAGCTTTTGTTGGCATGATTCGGTCTCTCTATATACTGCGCAGTACAACTTTTTAACTATCTCTAGTTTGGCATTTTGTAATAAGTAAACTATTGTTCCACCTGGTTGTAAATTTTAAGTTGTTGTGCAATTCCTGTCGAGTGTGGTGTCTTCCGTGTCTTGAACATCCAGGTACCGAGCTTTTTCCCTTTTTTTTTTCCTTCCAACTTTGATGCAGGGAAAAAACATCAAACGGATCCTTAAGACACCCATAATAATCTACGTTTTTATTATGTGTTCATTGTTCCCCAGGACTGTCATTTCCAGCAGCCTCTGTACAAGGAGACGCGAAGGTTTCCGTCACAAATATTCCTTTCAGGATCTGTTAGGCCTTGCTTGTCATCTGGATGAAAAGGAATCGCGGGGATTTTTGTGCTTGCCCTTAATCTCCCTAACTGATGCTGGGAGTGCAAATCAAATCCAATTATAGGCAATGTGGGCCTTCAGCCTCTTTGAGGAAAGATATTGGAGACACTGATGGTTATCTAATGTATTTTTTTCTTCTTCTTTGCTTTGAAACAACCGGCAGTGAGTGAGGTCATGGGAGTACATCTGAGCGCTCGCAAGACCCCACTTGAGATGTTTTTCTCATTTTCCACATCAGGCCATTTCCCACTCTTTTTAATAAAAAAGATTATTAGGCCTCCAAAGATTGTCAAAGAACATGTAAAAAGATGAGCGAAAATGCCGAATAAAGGCTCCAGGTGTGATTACACTTATATTTGATGGTAATAATCTTCAGGAACAAATGACACTTTATGATTTCTAAATTGATAACTGCGGTTTAAAAAGCTGAATCTACTTTTTATGGCCCCTGTGCATATTTTTGAATTTGAATTAGTCTATTGCTTGCTTTTACTGAAATAGCAGTAAAAGCATGTGTTTATTAGCTGACTTTAAAACTTACTGCTGTTGTTACAGGATGGGATTACTGTTTTTTAATTTATTGATTCAGATGGCAGAAGCCATTCAAAATTTTACTCAAGTCAAAAAAGAAGTATTAGGAACAAAATGCACTTTTATTATCCAAAGCAAAACCAGTCATTATGCAGAATGGCCCCTGTCAGTGTAATTATATTTTTGAATCAATATTACTGATGTATTAACATGTAATTGGTACTTTTCTGTTGTAGTTTGTTGAGATGGAGCTCATTTTAACTACTTCAGATACTGCTGGGTAGTTTAATCTGTAACTATGCATCATCTTTTATAAACTGATTGTATGTTTCTATGTAAAATCTTAATGTGAAAAGAAACTGTTAAATACATGTAGTCAAGTAAAAAGTACATTTATCCCTCTGAAATGTAGTGGAGTAGAAGTATAAAGTGGCACAAAGTGGAAAGACCTGAGTACAAGTACAAGTACCTCAAAATTGTAAATGTATTTAGTTACTCTCCACCACTGGAAGCTGTAATGTTGAATAGGTTCATTTGTGACTGGAGGATTGTTGGTTTGAATCCAATCACTTGCCCTCATCCAGATTTTCTATGCTATTCAAACCAGTGACGACTTGTTCATTGGCCAGTTTTTCTGACAGACGACCCATTAACGAGGCATTTAGCCCCGACCCCGAAGAAACTGGGTCGCTGTGTCATACTGGCCAGCGCGCTGCATGTGAGTATGTTAGACTGTGAGAAAGTAAAGCAACTCTCCCCTGGAAAAATAAAGGTGAACAGCACAATACAGACTCGACCAGAGGGGAAGAATCTTTTAGGACGCGAAAGGACTAATAGGCCCTGGAATACTGATTTTGGATTCATTGACACAAACTCTTATCTGCCTTAATCCTAGCTTTGGAGAGCATGGTTAAGAATGTCCCTGTTAAAACTAATCTACGATTACAAAATATCTCGAACTCAATAAACTGAGATTATTCAAATCCCTCGTGGTGTAATCGCACCCAAGTGCCACCATGTAATCTCAACTGAACGTGTTTTGCATTCATCTGCCTCTTTCTCTCCCTTTCTCCCAGACAGCATGTAAATAAACCTTCCTGTGGTGTGGGATGGTGTAAACTTCAGAATTCGCCGCTTATTTTGTATCATTAAAATATTAATCACAGATTAAGCCCCTTAATACCCTATGGATTGCCATTTTAGAAAACAAATACAATAGTTCCCCCACTCTTTTCTTTGCAGAAACCTCCTGGCATCTCAGGAATCAGCCGCATGTTTCGGTGCTGAAAGAAAGACAGGAAAGGATAGAACTGTAATCCCTATCAATGCACTTTAGAAACCACCTTCTTGCTAAAATGTGTGACTAATGGGCACAAATCTGCGGCTTTAGAAGCTGTCAGCGAGGACTGCCTAGGCCGTTGTTCCACTATTCACAACATAAACGTAATAAACCCATCCCGTTTGTTTTTGCCATTGCTCGAGTCTTTTTGTCTCTGCTCAGAGCAAATGTACCTTGAGGTCTTGTGTATGGTTTCTCTTTTCAAGCTGCAGCTCCTTCTTTTTTTTTTTTTTTTTTTTTTTTGCTTTCCTCCTCCTGCCCGGTCTGTGTGCTGCTTCGTGGTGCCGTAATGACATTAAAACACGAACACTTAAAGGGCTTTTGGTGAGAGCCGCATTGTCTGCTGTGAAGGCTTCCAAAAAGAGGCTTTTATTTTGTTGTGGGATTTAATGCCAGTGTGTGTTACCTGATAACATTAAGGCAGAGCAGGGAAGCAGGAATATTCCCTAACTGGCAAAGCTTCAAGAATATTGACCACCAACAGGATTGCAGCTGATGCCGGCCATGTATATTCATGTGCTCAGAACGGCCTGATTATAGCTATTACAGAATTATATCCGGGGAGGCAAAATTCATTAGCCCTGATTTCTCTTTATCTAGCGTCAGAGCGCGAGGCTAGCTTAGTGGGGCAGAGCTGGATAATGTCGCTAAATTTCACAGCAAGAAGCAAAGAGAAAGTGTAAGAATCCTCGTCAACTTCTGGGTTTCGGAGACCTTCTTAAACGGCACCCAGACCAAAAAAAAAAAAAGGCTCTGTAGTGAGAGATTTAGTGTGAAAGTTTTAAAAGGTGAGGCCCTACACAGTCATACTTGGAGGAGTAAAAAAAAAAAAAAAAAAAAAAATCCCCAAAAGTTATTTAGAGTATATTCAGAGGGATTTTTTTCTTCTTTTCTGTGAGGTGAGATTTGTGGACCCAAATCGATTTATGTTGTTGTTTTTGCGATGGCAGTTAAATACACTTTGGTAAATGAGGTGAATGAAACCTATAAAATGAAGTTTGCTTCCAGCTGAATAGTTAATTCGGTGCATCCAGGAAAAAAAAATAGTTTTTTTTTTTCTCCTCCCCTCGCTGCCGTATGTGAGGGAGAAATAATGACAGTGTTTCGGCGTTGTTTGATCATCCTTAGCAAATTTGAATGCCAAATTTGTTTTGCAGGTGTTGCTCATGGAATAATTGAGCTGCATAATGCGGATAAGGTGTTGCTACCATACTACACTTAATACGCATTTTAAGCACCAAAACAGCTCCAGCCGGTACAGAAGCCTGAAATCATTACGAGTTTAGTTTTGTGAGACAAAAATGGATTTTGCTATGGACATGGTTTATCTTCATGACAAAACATATTTTTAATAAGCATAGATGGAGGAAGACAGAAAGACAGATGTAGAATAGAATGATTACGATCAATCCGATCATAATCATCAGAAACTTTCTGTAAAAACTAACTTTAATACTGAAGACATAATAAACAGTGACCTCCCTATACAGTATGTACACAGTTAGTTAGTTAGTTATGCCAATTATGGTGTCATTCACATCCAACTGCCACGCAAGAGGTTCCCTCCCCGGAACTCATCAGAAATGAAGGATCATCCACGACAGGAAGTCAAGACAATCAGCCCCGAACACACTGTATTTGGGGTGTACTTCCTTTTCTGTGACTGGTTAACGTACCTGAACCTATCAGAAATGGCCTAACACGATAGACTCCGCCCATCTGGCACACAAGGTGACATAAAAAAAAAAAAAAAAACACTGAGAAAAATCTTCAGGTTATTTTTTTGACCTCGGTCTCGGGCTGGCAGACTGAATATAGCCGCTTTCATATAGACTGCTGAGAGACTTCGCCGCACGTTCATGATGAAGATATGCGCCGTATGTACACACCAGAATCAATCTACTCTGCTGTCTTGGGTGCATTGTGCTCCTCCTCTTGTCTTGCCAGGCAGAAGCTCTATAAACACACTGAGCCACATGTAAATACCCACATGCGCACATGCGCACACACTCAAGACAATGGCTATTACCAGGCACACCTGGGTTCCTGCCTGCGCCATCCTCCTAATATCTTTTAAATCTTCACATAAGGTATGCCTTCCATAGGGCTTACAATACCATTTGCTCTAATAAATTCTTTTGGCAGCGCTGAGTGCAAGCTGCTTCTCCAAGGCCCCAGGAGGAGCACGGAGGGGAGTGGGAAGGGAGAGGCAGCTCAAAATATGAGGATAAATAGTGGGGAATCCTTCAGGACCCTGGCCCTGGTAATCAACATTCTTCCAACTGGAAACATTTTCCAATTCTTCATCTTCATTTAGCTTCCTTACCTAGTAATTCTTAGCAGCGGGCTGAAATAATTTGCACCGACGCCTGAATCGAAAAAGAAGGAAGGGTCCAAATTGAAGGTTTTTTCAAGGGATGAAGGGAGTGGTGGTGAGAAAGAGAACAGAGGAGGGTGATTGTGATAAGCAAATGAAATTAATGATGGCGAGTGTTTGTCTAGTGAAGACAGGAAGGAGCACGGTGTCGGGTGCCATGTTAAACACTCCACACATGGTAAAGTAGCTAATCCCAGCTCCCTCCATCTCAAGCCTCTGTGTGATTACAGCGAACAGTCTCCTCATCGTGAACGCCACGGAGCAGAGCGGCGGCCCTAGTTATCTCTCCAACAAGAGGCTCATTAAGACCGAGAGAGAGTCAGAAAGAGAGAGAGGGAGAGAGCGGGAGGGAGGGTAAAAAAATGATTTTTAAGTGTTGACTAATAGAGGAGCTCCAAGGTATTTATTTCTTATTGTTTTCCTGCAAAGTCATTACGCCACACTGGAGGTTCTTCTTTCCACTACCTGGCAGAGAGCAAGAGAGCAAAGTACAGGGGCTATAAACAGTGTGTGTGTGTGTGTGTGTTGGCGTTTCCTTTCACCCTTTTCACCCTCCCTCACTCCTACTCTACTTTAAGGGGGGAGGCGATGGCTTGAGGCCAGCCTGGATCTCCAACACTGAGATGCACTTCTATTGTGGCTCTTTGCTGCTGCAGCATATGAACTGTCACTTGTTACGTTAAATTATAGATCGCCTCTCCTAATTCCCAGCCTGATATTTCTGGCAGAGGGGAGGAACATGCGGACAGGCAGCATCTGTTAGACCCACTGATGAAGGCCAAAAACGCTTCTTTTCTGCACCCATTCGTCACCTGCGCTGACAACGGTTGGTTCACCTGATCTCCTGCAGCATACAGAGCAAACCGAAAAGGTGAAATTAACTTTATCAAACAGAAAGTTAAATTCTCGAAGGGGAAAATGTCTCTATCTTCATTAAAAACTATTTTAAAATACCATTTTAAAATAGTTGTTTTTCCAACTTTGACATTTGATAATTCCCGCACTTTGTACCACCTGCTTGTTTGTGCTTCAGCTTCCCTGCTGAAAAATATTTCAAGGTTAAATGGTTTAATAGTAATTATAGTAAAGCAACATTTGAATATTAAAACATCTAAATACAGTTTTATCAGTTCTCAATTGTCTTAACAATAGTTTAATTGTTAGCTCTGCTGCCCACACAATGGTTGGGCAAAGACAAAAAAACCACTAATGGCTCAGCAAAGAAGAATTTGAATAAAATTAAAAGACACCTGCACACCTCTTCTCTTCTATTTGAATAGATTTCTTTGTTGATTTTGGAAGCAAGTTCAGTCATTACAAAGAACACCTACTGTCCCCGAAGCTGCTGTTTAAAGCATTTAAGCATTTATCAGCACAATAGCCCATTCAATTACAGTGATAACAAATGCAAAGTAGTGCATCTGTTGATTCTAACTTTTGGAATATCTTACTTCTTGTTAAAGAAAATTAAAACTTGACATTATGAACTGAATGATGACACTGAATTCCTTTTCCTTCAGTATAGACCTGCGTCTGCTGTCGCTGATCCGTCGGTAAAGAGTCTGTGTCCAGTTAGTTGTTGAGAGGCACCCGCGACCGAAAATAACCGGTTTGACTTTTTTTTTTTTTAGAGCATCAGGGCCAAAGGTCAAAGGTGATTCGGAGGATAAACACGGGGAGGTTAGCAACTGTGTGATGAGTCAGAGGAAATAACATACTATCACATCACGATAGGAAGTGGTTGGCCTTAAAACCCATATTCCTCTTGACTGGAAGGATACGTAACTTAAACTATTAAATTCTTAAAAGGCCACTTGACTCCAAAAAAAAAAAAAAAAAAGCCAGAAAAGTTTTCGGTTTTTCTGCATTTTTTTAAAATCAGTTTGTACCTTGAATATTTACAGATCCAAGTTCAAGCTACATTTTGCCTAAATCCCCCACCTAGAAATGAACATTTTTTTTAACAACAGTCTACAACAAATTTTTCATAAATGTCAGCTGCATCCTCACTCCTAGCCCTTCACAGGGCTTCAAATAATCCTTCAGCATATTTTCATTTGCTTTATGTACCCGATGGGTGGAGTTAACCAAGACGGGATGAAACTTTAATTATCCCTGTTGTGTTGTTGCAGCGGAAGAAACGAGAATGCAGGAGGGGAAAAAGCAGAATATGCATATAAAACCAGAGTCAGACATGACACATGCAGCCTGCGAACTCGACGCGTGTTAAGTAGAATGGATGAGTGGCAAGACCGGGTGACAGCATGAATAACTTACATGCATGGATTGGCTTATAGTCACTGTGACCGTTTACGAAGGTACAATATTCATTTCTCGCTAAAATATACATTACTAAATATAAAGGAGGTATAATACATTTTAATGCACCATAAAAATGAGAAGAATATGCTTGTAAAAACACTACGATATGAAGATATTTACTTAATAATTTGACATAGAACAGCGTCAAAATCTATTCAAAAGACAGTTTAAGAAAGAAATGTATGTTATAAATTGTGCACTGTGCTTGTTTGTAACCCCAACTGGCTTTGTAATACATTTTTGCACTGTTCTATCTACTGTTCTACATGTGATAAATAGAGCACTGAACGGTTTGCACACACTTCAGGACCAGGTCAGGCATGTTGTGAACTGCTGGGTTAAGGGTGGTATTAGTTATCTGAGGGCGTTATGCTCGCCTCCCTCTCCCTCTCTGCTAGAGAACCTCTGCATTCTGTGGTTTGTCCGACGACACCTTCTGGTAGAGACCAAGGCTGCAACTCGGAGGCATCGCACTCACACTGTATGGTCTGTGTGTGGTTGATTGTGTCTGTGTATTCGAGTGCAGGGAGTGTATTTCTGCGTGTGTCCATGTGTGTACGTACAATGTCGGCAGTGTCTGTTTGTATCTTTAAGAGGGAGTGAACAAGGCACTGTCTGTTTGAGGAGGCGTGTGTGTCAGAGTGTGTGTGCATACATACAGTACATACCCCTACACTTAGGAAAGCCAACCACCGTCAGTGTCTCCAGTGGCTTAGGGCCCTTTTCCCTCTCCCATGGGGGCCCTTGATCGAAGCCAGAATTCCTCCACGTGTGTGCGTGTTTGTGTGTGAGAGTGTCGGCCTCACTGGGATTGCATTAGACAAAAGAGACGCACTTGCCAGCAGCTGTGGTGAAGACAGCAGCATCCCCACCCCACCTAAAGCAACCCATTGGTTCCCTCTTCCACTCCCAGCCTCCCTCGGTCCAGTTAGGCAACTGGAGCGACGATGGTGCCCGCTCAGGAGAAGAAAAGGCCCCTCGGGAGGCTGGAAAGTGAATAAAGGAACGCGCAGAAAAGAGAGAATAAGCATTTTTCATGCTTTTTTGTGTTTAATGCCATTTCCAAAAATAATGTTGGCTTCAGAAAACAGAAGGTAAAGATTTATAAGAAAACGCGCGCACACACACATGCATGTCTGCACGCAGACACACGCACATACACAAAATGCCTGTTTGGGAAGGGTTGTTGTGAATACCTGATTCTTCCCCCTTTTTTTTTTTCTCCTCATCTCCCTTTAAAAATCTGCAAATCCATTTGCTAAACAGCTGCACCTCTGTAGTGCACAGATAACAACCTGGGCCAGACTGGCTTTGCGGCAGTGAGTGGAGGCAGATAGGCCCAAATCTCTGGCCCTTTTTTTTCAAAAATGCTAATGACGAAGGAACCACTTCCCCGGCCAAAAAACAAAAAACAAAAAAAAACAAAAAAAGAGAGAGAGAGAGAGAGAGAGAGATGGAGAGAGAGAGAGAGAGGAAGAGAAGGCTCTTGTAGATCTGTCAATTGCTATTTTGACAGATATTTGCTTGTAAGTACACACAACACTTGTTCCCTGTGTCTTATCTGGTGCTGTGCAGAACACTGACCTACATTACATCAAGCACAATATGATGCACAAACATGCTCTGTTCAATAGCCTGCTTTTTTTTCTGTTGTTGTTTGTTTTATTTTTTTCTCACTCCCCCTCTTCTCTCTTTTTTCACCTTAAAAACAGATGGATTCAAATGAAATGACTGCAAATCCTATGAACAGAAGGTATTCTTTCTCAAATAAAACCTTGTGGCTTAAAGGGAGAATCTTCCGACCATCTCCGGATGTTTGATTGCTCCTCAAAGGCCCAAGCAACTGCACTCAGTGGAGGAGAGTAAATATTGGAAATATTGCCACAGCTGCTCATTCACTTGGTCTCTATCTCTCCCTCTCTATCTCCCAACACACACTGTTTAACGCACACTCTCCAACGCATGAAAACAATGGCACAGGATGCATACTAGGCTGGCGATTATGATGTGTCGCTGCATTTATCCACATTATAGGTAGATTCTTTTACAGCTCAACAACTTCCAGCGAAGTCAGAAGTCAGTCGGAGACCAGCAGCCGTGGAGATGCAAGAATTTTAGCGTCTCGTACAAACAGACTTCAGTAAATTTGGATGATTTCCAACAGAGAGTTTTAGATTGAGGTGATTCCGTTGACAGATTGGCTCTGTAATCACCAGGGGCTGCATTACAGAAATTTCTAACTATGAAATCCTCTCTTTATTTGTTTGGTAGCCGTGAAATGTGAGTTATTACCTGATTTAGAACTTTAGAATTAGTGTTAGACAACCGTTTGGACTTCGAGAGAAAAACTTGTTTCATGAGCTTTCAACCACATCTCGTGGCCTTCCTCAGTTGACGGAGTTGCTAGACTGTCGTGGAGGTTGTTTAGTGGTTGTCATGCGACCTAAGTATAGCGTTTCGGTCCTCGTGTTGACTATTTTGCACATTCAGAGAAAAACCCGAGATTGACCCTCAAAGTTCAGTCTTGACCTCGGAAACAGCAGTTTCACAAGCGCACAGTGCTACAGTTTGCGTTGCATTTTTCAAACACTTTAAAGCCATGCTGGCTGAAAAGAGAACCGTCAACTAATCTCAGGCTAAAGAACTTGAGAGACATAAAAGTTTCCTGTAGAGCAATGTTTTGATGAGCAGGTCCCTGTGTCTTCCTTGGTACTTCCTTGGATTGAATACCTTGATTTGCGAATCCTCTCGAGCGGCACTTAAAATAAGTGCTATTCAAAGGACTGCTGATCTTAACCTGAACAAAGGCTGTTTGCAGAAACGTCCGCCTATGACGTCCACTTATAATTTGAAATGATAATTTGTCTGTCAGCAACCAAAGGTTTTCTGACTGAGCCAGGCATGAAATCCAAAGACAGTGTTCATCAAAGTGTGTCTACAGGTATTCAGTACTACTAATGCAAATGTGAAAAAAAAAAAGTTGCATAAAACCTTTTGTGGCTACCAGAGGGAGCTGGACAAAATCTGAGTCAGCGTCTCCGAGGGCTGGAGGCTACAAGTTTTAAACCGAAGAAAATTTGGGGCTGTGGAGTTGGAAAGAAGTGAGCTTACCAGACCTCTGACCTCTGACTCCTGCTCCTCTTCCCTGCTTGAGGCTCAAGGCTACATTAGCTGCTACGAGCATGACACACCCCAGTCTCTGACTAAACTGCCACCGATGCTCAAGTTGCATTATGGGTAACGTAGGTGCCAGGTTTTGATAAGGAAGAAGAATGTGTGAAATACAAAAGAAAACTTCGATTTTGATAATATCGTGAGTCGGACAGTGTTGTAGGAGTGTAATGCTAAATGCTATTTTTTAATAGGAAAACACTCCACCTCTTCATTTCCATTTGCCCAAAACTGACCTGCGTTTGTCATGCCTGTTCGGGTCCCACCATCACGCTTGGGTCTAGTTGCAGATCTCCGCCGGTCAAGTCTCCTGATTAAGGCGCAGAGTGATGCAGCAAGATTTAGTGTCTCACAGGTAAAATGAGCTGACTTTTTTAGCAGCTTTAGGTGTATCACGGCCAATTTCTGGACTGGAGTGTGGGCTAGCTAGCCATAGCGTGTTTGAGCCTATATCCGGGTTTGCATCAAGTTCAAGAAAATCTAAATGAATGTGTAAAAGATGAATGGATATCCAGATATCTTATGTAGCTAATATAGATGCATACAGTATGTGGCTAAGTGTCTAGAAACATTCAATACGAAACTGGATGAATTGTAACTGGGGTTTATATAGGCGTGAGACACATGAAATGACAATTCAAAGGGCTTAAAAGACGAATAGTAAAAGCATATTCATTTAATACCAACGCAGCGATGGCATTGTTTTAACTGGACTAATAAGCTGTTTACTTGCTTATGGCTAGTTGCAAGTTTAGTGGGCCTCAAGGATACACCAAATACATTTTGGGAGAAATGTCACATGTAATTAAAGTCATGTTTTTTACCATGAAAATTCCAATGTTTACTTTTAAAGAAAACAACGACTGTCACAGAAATGAAAGGGAACTCTTGGCGAAAATACTTTCATTATGCTCAAAATGATCACGAAATTCAGAATCAAAAAGAGTTTCCATTTCACCTGGTTCACATTTTGAGCCACTATATTTAATCCACAGAAACCTCTGACCAGGCCTTTTTTTTTTTAAATCCAGAGGATGCTGTTTGAAAGAAATGAAGCATCTGTCGACATGCATGTTAACCATGTAAAGCGAGTGAACCGAAACTATTAATTTACTATTTATAAATTGCGCTTATGAGTTGCTTGGCAGATAAACAACAATCATACCCAGGTATTATTTCCCATCAGTCGAAGTTCTAGTCCTCAAAGAGATAATTACAGATTCTCTTTTCACTATAATTGTCAGTTCACTCAATTGTGTTGTGATATATTGGAGAATGTATAGCTTATTCCCAGCCCCCAATCTATCTTGAATGCATTAGATTGTTTTTGCTTGTAAGATGCTTCATAGTCGATGCACTTTGGGATTTGACCTCACTTTATGTTGACTGGCAGCTGTGCTTTGAGGTAGCAGGAGTGGGAGGTTCGCCCTTGCAAGGCCCCAAAGAAAGCTATGTTTGTGTTGGTATGTGCGAGCGTTCATGGCAATCTGCTAAGTTAATTCAGTATATTTTCATTTTTACTGTTTTTCATTTCCGAGATTGTTAGTGGAGAGTGTCACCTAACAGGTCAGTTAAGAATCTTCCAAAGGTGTTCGGCTCATTTGCGGTGATGTGACTGTGAAGGCAACAGTTTCTGATTCATACCATTTTCATACTCATGAACCATTCGGTGGCGCTTCGTGAACTGTATTCGGTATGTTACTGTACCTGGCTGTTCGCGTTTTTTCCTTTAATTTTGTCCTGTCTGTAAATATATACGCCACAGAGTTCCGTTCCCTTCTACTGTTATTACAGGTAAAATATAGTAGTAGTACAGTTTCTTTGGCCACTTGACCGACAAGCACATCACCAAAGTAATTTAACCGATGAAAATGCTGATTAGCGCAGCTTAAAAAAAAAAAAAAAAAGAACTTGAGCGTGAACCTAGGGAAGCATAATGCTGATAGTTCGCTCACAGGCTTTTACATTACGTACAAGTAAATAGTACTGTACAGTACAGTACTGCAACAGCCACCTGGACAGACTGTACCTTTTTACTAAGTACACCTATTCAGCCAAAACTTCTGCACTGTGTATAAAAAATAATATGTAGAATATGCTGTATAATAGTACAGCAATACGTCCTATTCTGTTGTATATGTATATATGAATCAGCCTTATTACATAGTCCACATAAGATCGTGTAAAAAACGCAGTGCTTGCTTCATTCAGTACAATAGGCCTTGATGTTGCGATTGAGAGACAGAGGCCGTTGCCGCGTGCAGCCCAGAGAAAGCAGGCAAGCCAGAGTAAACAGTTTGTTCCTGTGAACAGCTCGATGCCAATCAGCGATTAATGAGGCGATGCTGGAACCACCGGCTGAGAGAAGTTAAACTGAGCTGAATTAAGGAGCAATATCATCCCTCATGCAGGTGCTTGCCGAACGAATAACTGCTTTAATTACTGTTATTCAATCATTCGCTTTTTTTCCCGCCGCATCCAAATACCACTCTGGTATTATCCCTTTTTCTTGTCAATTTACAAATGCCTATCACAGACGTCCTACCTACATGTTTTGCCCATGGCGCTAAAGCATGTGTGACCCCTCAGATGATGAAAAAAAGCGAGGCAGCTCCCAGTCTTGAAGTATGTATTGTAAAAGAAAGAAAAGCTCAATAGCAAGGTACAGTTTGCAGAGTCGCTCTTTGTGAATGGGTCTTTATCTTGGTTTACATACTCGAGGTGGAGAGGTTTGTGGGTGCCTTTGATGGGAAACATCTGTGTGTGATATGGGGGCTCGTCAGGGATGGGGGAGGAAAAAGTGGGCGTCTTTGCACCTGCTTCGGTACACTGCTCCACAATGCTTATTATTTCTGCTGGAGGTACCTCACGTAGCTTGTGCTGCCACATACTGTCAGCATGAACAGTGTGTACTGTGCAGTGACAGCATGACGCCTGTCAACTTTAATGGCATGTGTATATAGTATTTCAGTGTCAAAGACAGATCTCAAAGGTTTGATCACATTTGATTTGGTCAGGGTTATGCAGCAAATATGTGGTCATAAACTTTCAGGTGCGTAGTTGAAACAAAAAAAGTCGATATAATTATATCACGTTCTGAACAATTTTGGGGGCTTGAGGAAGAAGTTAACTTTTTTGGTGGCTGCAGCCACATTGGCTCTACCAGCCACCAAAGGTGCTCTCGGACTGTGCGAAAACAACAGTCGTCTAAATTTAGTATATGTCCCGCTGTGCAGGATGAGTGGCAATCTGTGTCAGACTTGACGGACTACGCAGTTTGAGGCAGGTCACATTTCGCAATGAATGCCTAGTGAGTCGTAGCACTCCAATGTTAATAGAAAAAAGCATATGACGGCAGAGGTCTTCATCTCACGCCAGCCATCGGTGCGACTCCTCCATGTTGAAAATGCAGCGGAAACAATAATAACTAGAACGACGCTCAGTAGAGCGCAGAGCCCCGCCAAGGCCAGTGTCAAACAACATTCACCAGGCTCCAGAGGAAAAAAAATTCAAATTCGTAGTAAATGGCCTGGATCTGCCCCTAAGTTTAGCGGGTTCTTCCCTGGCCCGTGCTCCATCCCTCTACCTTTTGCGTAATCCTGATGACGATCAAACAAACCAACAGACACAGGTGATTACATAACCTCCTTGGCGAAGGTTATAATTTTCCTGCTCAGCATTTCCCATCAGCGCTAAATTACCCCTTTAGTGTTTTTAAACTTATTGTTTTTGCTTTCCTTTTCCTTTACAGTCTCAGCAGGCAACTGTTTTCAGCCAAAACGCTCTGGCAGACCGACTGTGCGCTACCCACCCAGCATCAAAAGGCTGACAAAAGTAAGCAAGTAACTGGTGAACTTGGCGGAGAATTTAGCACACAAACCCCGAATTATTGGTAACGTTGCTCTGTGTCTGCCGGATGTGTAAAAAGGCAACTGTTTCCCTGCAGGTTTGCACTAACAACTTTACAAGGTGATACTATGTCAGTGTTGTGCTTAGAGCTTGTTCTGCTGGCCCAAGTGGCCAAAAAAATAAATTAAAAAAAATCAGTTAATACCACTTGAATTGCCTATTAATGCTTTTTGCTACATAAACAGTAAATGTACTAGCAGGCCTATTGTGTCTGTGGTAATTCTCAACGTAAAGCATTGATTTATAACAGTTCGGATCTACACTGAGGTGTCCTGATATACACCTTCGGTGGGCTCCTTTTAGTCACAAAGAAGCCCTCTCTGTGGCAATTGTATACATTTAAACCTGGAGTAATTACTGCTTTGCATCGTAAAAAAGGTGCGTAAATGCTATGGCTCTGTAGCGTTAAGTCGACCTGTCTCACAGGAAGAGAGAAATAATGCGGCCTGTAGTCTCCGGGGAGAGCAGGGGAGGGCCGAGGCATGGAGAGCACAACAGGGCCGTAGGATTTGGGTGGACTGACACAAAAAAAAAAAAACGAGGTGATTTCCCTCAGAGTCAGAGGAAGGATCTATCTCTGTAGAGCCGAACCCTGACAAGTGCCAGTCCCCGGGGAGGACAAATATAGATGATACTGCTCCACAGGGAAACGGGCGCCCGCCCTCCTTTCATGTTACTAAACATAAGGCACAGTGAGCAAAGGAAGGAGGAATCTGGAGACAATGAAAGGCTTGTTTATTTCTGAGTATGAACATATTGCCTCAAAATTAAATTAATAATATAATTTGAGCATCACTTAAGAGACCGCACAGTCATGTTTTGTTGAAGGCGTCTTCTACATGGTACTATATATTTGTTCGGCAAGAGTCGTGTGTTATATACAGTACGATCACTACCAATATTTACTCCCTGGTGTTCTGGTGGGACACATCCTTGGTTTTTTATCTTTGCTTAAAGCTTGAAGACTTCAATCCAAAGAAACCCTCTACTGTGACATCGGTACACTGAAGAAAATATGCTCATTTATTTCACCTCAGCCAGTCTGTGATGCTTTATAAGAAAGGAAATCAAACATTCAGGTTTTCTTTGCACAGAGCACTCAGTTACCTCCTTTAGAAGTTGGTTTAGTCGCTTCCTGGTAGAAAAGCATCCATGTCCAACACCCAAATTTAATTTAGGTAAATAAGAGAAATCAAGAGTGTCTCCGCTTGGTAGGGATGTGATGCTCTCCTTTGCTGCAGCTCCACTTTGTGCTTGACGCTGATAAGAGAGGTGTATTCTCAGGTAAAATATTGCCAAGAGGAGCCTTAAGCATCTATCAATTCAACACCTGATTGAGGCAGTCTGGATCCACGTTTCCTCCCGAGCTGGCACCAGAGTCAGTTATGTCTCTCTCCCTATGACGTGATGTGCCTTATTGAGACCCCTGAGGGTTTTTCCTCTTGGCCTCCGGCCCGAAAATACAACCTCCAAGGTGGGCCTGTGGACACGCCCAGCTCCCTCACCGGGGCATTACAGCAGCTCCGGGCAAACAAAGCCCTCTGACTCCTTCATCCCCCAGGAGAACATCTCTCTCTCTCTCACTCTGTCTCTCCCTGTTTCTCTCTTCTTCCTATAAAACAAATGATTTATAGTAGCTGATGACTGAGGAACACACGGCTGCTGTGTGTCTTCTTGTGTGATCCGCAGACAATCAGACAATACCTTCACCCTGTTGTTGTCAGTGCATCTTGTTCTGTCTTGGCAACATTCATCTTCAGACATTTCTGCATTGTTGTTATTTTCTATTGTTTATGGTCAATTTTACAAAAGAACATTTATTGTCCTCCTTACTGAAAATGGAAAAACTATTTATTTGCTTTGTTTTGTAACTTTTTTTTTCTGATGATGGGTTGTTTGGTGAAAATAATTTAAAATGTACAATAAAAAATTACAGACTTTGTATTTTCCTCAAATCATAAATGCTCCTCAGAGCTTTTGTTTAATGCTTGGCTGCATGGTTTGATGGCTGGTGCTTTAATTTTGAAAGTCTATTCTTTTTGGCAGTGACGCTGAATCTCGCTTCGAGAGCTTTTATCAAATGCAGAAGTTTTTTTTAGTAAAAATTTAAAGTTTGTCAAGAACAAAATGTCTCTCATATACCAGAAATATATATATATATATATATATCTTATATATCCCCTCTACAGTAAAGAGGAAAAATCCATTTAAAAAAAAAAACTAATGTATGTTGTGTTTATGGATAGCTCAAATTACTGTACAGTATGTACAGCAATAATATATATCAAGAGTCTTTTAAACAGGCAGATTTGAAACCAATGGCTAATTTTCAGGACCACCTGGGAATCTGCACTGGTCTGTCTTAAAATAGGGCCGGTTTAGGACAGTTGGCTGGGAATTCAGGGTTCATATCTTTGTCCTACTGGGCCTCAGACTGGCCAAGGATGTAACAAATGCATGATGGTAGAGGTTTTCCCAACTGGTGAGTCAGGTAAGGTAATCTCAGGTAAAGTTCTCTTTACCCTGCTGAAACATAATATACAGGATAAACCACGGAAAAATGTCAAGAAGCTCTCTGCCTTGCCTTCTGAACACAAACACAAATTGACATAGTAAGTGATTAAGTGACAGGATTGCTGATACTGTTGGGGCTCACCGATCACTTGCGTGACGGAAACAAATCGTAGTACTGTAAACTTCTGAAACACGGAAAGAAACAGCTCTGCTGGTCCACTGTCAGTAACCCGGTTGATTTTACTGGGATAGAAGCGTGTTACATTTCCACTCCACAAAAAACAGTTTCAGGATTATTTGCCAGGGAAGCAGCTGTGGTTCTGGTCTATTGGTGAAAGTGCAGATTAAAGCTTTTGTTCACTGGTTTTTAGCTCAGTGGCTCGGGGACCTCTTCCATTCATTTTTATCAACACTGATCACAACCATATTAGAGATTTGGTGGTTTTTGTTTGTTTTTTTCTCTTTTCTTTTCTTAAGCGTCAATGATTTTGTGCACTTCCTACAATTTAAAGACAATCCAACCAGTCCCCTCAAAAATTAGGGGGAAGTCTTTTTTTTTTTTTTGCCTTTTGTTTGTATTTTTTTATACAATCACATTTTTATAATCATGTTACCACAAAGAGGGAAATACGATTACTAGATATTTCTGTGTCAATAGGAAACAGAATAGAATCAAAACATCATTGTCTGTGTAAAGTATGTGTACGGCCTCAATGTTTTTAGCGATGCTGGCGGCGTGACTTCGCACAGCAACATCAGTCTGTTGATTGGTCGGTCCACCACTTTGGTCCAGACTGAAATATCTCAAAAACTATCAGAGGGAAATTTTGTACTGACTTTTCCTTTTGCAGGTGATAGTCTTTTTTTCATACAGTGAAATGTCTCAACATATCCTCAGTGGATTGGCACAAAATTTTCTCCGTTCATGGTTTCCAGACAATTCATGTTATTGAAACACACTAACATGCTAAACTGAGATGGTGAACCTGCTGCTAGCATGGCTGCCGACTCTTATTTTGTTAAGTTTAAAACAAAGTACATTAAGCACATAAAACCTACACAACACAATATCAGGCATGGTGATTTGTAGAAGCCTGTATTCTGCATGTGCAAACGAGTTGCTTAACTGGTAGATCCAGGGACACTAAATTCATCAGGGAGATGACATTTGGAGTAAATGCTGCTATGTATGGCATCCTGCAGCACATCACTGGGAAGCCTGTCACGTTGAAAAAAGATGATGTGAAAGAAAAAATACCTAGAATACGGACTTTTTCTTCATCAGGATCACATAAATAAGTGCCTCTGAGTTTACTGACCATGTTTACATGTCACAATATTCTCAGTACGACTGGTGTAAACAATCCGTTTGCTGTACTTGCGGCCATCACATTTAAACCCCCTCGTTGTCTCATATTTAATCTTTCCATGTTTACCAGTCATTTGCAGCCAAACTAAGTCTAAAGAATGAGACGCAAAGTATCCGCTACTCTTAAAAGGCAGGAGCTGAACCGTCTTGTGTTATCTGGAGTTCACAACATCGCATTCAGCAGACTAATGGGTCCATAGGTTGAGGCATCACTGCTGCTCAAGCATCAGCGTTGAGCAGAGTAATGGGTCCATAGGAAGACAAGAAGGAGTCGGGGCCGTGGCATGCTGGAGGCCCTGCAGTCTTCCTCATTCTCCAGTGCAGCGTTGCACAAGCCTGCTGAGAGTACAGTGTCATTACAGCTCTCACAAACATGCGGAGACAGGGGCTCCTCATTTAGCCAAACGATCACTTAGCTCCAAAGCTGTGATGAGACACCGAAGCCCGTGGAGAGCAGGAAGTGTTTGAGGAGTTATTCAAACATTTGCAAAGCCAATAACTCCACTAAATCTACCAGGATGCCTCATATTTACATTTGATTCTCTGAACCCTCTGCCACAAAAAACAATAACACCGCATCTAAAAAAAAATTGGCCCTAAATAACGTAATATCATCCTCTTTGGATCTCGGTTGGTGTCAGATTTAGACATTAAGCATAGTGGGATTTAGATTGAACTTTATTAAGTGTAATTGTTTTGCAGGCATTATGGAGAAAATTGAAGAGATTATAAAATGAAAAATGTCTGTTAAAGGTGTGAACCAATGGAGCAGTGGATACCCAACAGGAGATCATTTCCATATGCTCTTCAAGTGCTTGTTTTGATTTACTCTCAGCAGCAACTTATTTTGGTTTGTCATTACCTCTTTCATTAAAAACCAGTGTTCCTAAAAAACATTTATGAGCCTCGGCATCAATGAGCCGAAGCAAGATCCAAATGCAAAGGTCTTTTGGCTCAATAAAGGTGTTGACTGTCATGTTTATTCGGCACCACAACTTTTGTGATATTTTATCTGAGCTCCACGTTTCTACAATGAAAGGCGTAAAGACAAAAATATTTTTTAACATCACACTTGGTAATCTCTGACCTGACCAGCTGTATACTGGGGAAAAGTAGAAATCGCAGCAACAGTCCTCACACTTTATTACACGTGTTCCCTTCTCGCCGGTGGCCTGCGACTGCCATAATCCACACATTTTCATTTTCATTTCTTTGGGGACACAGAAAAAAAAAGAGAGAGAAATTCAACATGTGACGTTATCGTCATTAGTGTCGATCAATAACTATGAACCCTGCAGATACACTTCAGCACAAAGTGCTGTGGTCATTTTTTGATACTGGGACCCTAAAACTCTTTAGATTAAGCATTGCTTACCTATTTGCTCCACAATTAAACACAAATCTTGTGCTTATACGAAGAATACAATAACAATAAAAGTATGGAGAAAAAAAAAGGAAAAACTAAAAAATATAAGCTAACACACGACAGAATTTAAGCATGACTGCATAACACACAGACCATAACCAGTTGAAAAACAACAGGACAACAATTAAATAAGACATAGTTAGAAAGAAAAAATAATAATTTGGTCGGGATGAGCACAGCAGCAACATGTGGCATTACTACAGATACCTGGCACAGCCAGAACAAGTACAAGAATAATGTCTGATAAAAGCCTGAAATGTTGTATTGTGGCTTGGTGAAAAACTGCTTTAATAAAGCATTTTCACATTTGCACAAGAGACCGAGTTGATGTCAGATGAGTGAGCTGAGTCATACTGCAGCCATGAGCTTCAGCTACTTGGACACTAAACTGCATCACCAGGGAGCCAAAGATGTGACTAGTGCCACAACAGTATCATTTAAAATGGATGATCTGAATTGTTTTCCACAACAAATCTGCAGTTTTTACAAAGTAATAGAGATTTAAATGAACACGTTAGACATGAGAATGATGGCGAAAAAAACAACAACTTCATTTCCATGTCAAAAGTTAACAATGAGTTTCTAATGTTTACTATTAAAACCCTCTGGGAACGACAACACTATAAATAATTTCATACCTTTCAGAAATGCTTCCTCACTAGATGAAGGCAGAAAAGTGAGTTCTTGTAAACATTCATTCATGCATCTGCCTCGAAAGAAGCACTTGAGAATGAGTAGAGTAGGTAAGCAAACTGTAGAGACACTGCTACATTTAGGAATTGAGCTGAGTTATAATAAGTGACTTTTGCCACCATAGTGATTCTGTATCTAAGTTGCAGTTGTATAATTTGACCAAAGTATCAGCCATAAAAATCAATATGTTAAACCTACACTAAACAATATTTTTTAATATCAACATTAAATCGAATGAGTGCTGAAACCTTGGAGAATCATCACCCATCTCTGCAGCTGTGAAAATTTTTTGTTAACAGGATCTCAAAAACCACTTATATAAAAGAATAAAGTAGGGCCACACAGTACAGGACACCTTTAGGGCTTTTTAAAACAAATTGGTTTTAAGCCTCAGGCACAAAAGAAGGTCAGGTGCTACTCAGGAACTACAGGTTCCTTCAGTGCATTTGTGTCCGTCAAAATGCACATTCCTGGATCCTCCAGAAAGGTCCCTAAATTCTGTAAAAAATTGTAAAGAGTTAGGAGGTCTGTAATGGCTGAGAGAAGCGCATCATTTTACCAAGCTGAACGCTATGATCACTAAAAGTGGTAAACCTCCAGTCCCTAGTCAGCGTATTTGAGTCTTGGCTATGTCACCCCCAGACTGGCTCTCATCAGGATGTTGGTCTTTTAAGTTTGTTCTCTTTCAGCTTCTACGTGAGCCCTTTTATGGAGCAAAGGCTGTGCAAAATTGTTTAGAGGTTACATCTTGTAACCCTGGTTCATTGCAACCCTGGAGCACAGGTGGCACCCTCCGACCTTATTAAGCCCGTCGCTCCTTGAGCCACTGGACTGGCTGACCCAGTGAATGCAAAGTAAGCAAGCTTTTAATATGCGTGACAGGACTCTGTCAGTTCTGATACAACCTGGGTTAAAATGCAGAAGTGTTCATTATATGTGAACTAAGCTCAGTCCAGCTGGATTGTGACATTGCCCCTGCTAATGGAGCTAATGCTGATAGTTTAAATACGGCATGGGACATTTCAGTTGTTTGGTTTTCTTTGCTCACGAGTTATTTCTATCTTACCTTGTTTTTCACTCTTTGTGCTATTTTCCTTATCTTACTGTGAAACGTTGAATGTGGTATTCTGTGCCCCAGATTTCCCAACGAGGACATTTACGGTACGCTAAGTTACCATTAATACTACACTATGTTTCTAAAATCACACAGAGAGACAAGAAGACAAGAAAAGAGGACATGTATTTATTCCTAAAAAGATACGATTTTGTAGTTTACATCCAGTAGCACTGACAACATAAATACAGATTGGAATGTGAAATATGCGAAACATTGTCATTTCATTGTTTTTTCAGGGAAGCTCCTTCAGAAGATATTGACCTTTGTTGATCTTAAAATATATATTTAAATTTAAATTTAAATCACATGTTTTTTTGTGTTAGTGATCTACATTAAGAATGAAGCATATCATACCATGATGCTGTAGGGCAAACATTAACCTCACGAAAAAGCTCAACATTTTGGGAAATGTGCCTATTCAGAGATCGATACCAATGTCAAGTATGTACACTTAGCCTAGCGTGAAGACTGGACACAGGAGGAAACAGCTAACCTTACTCTGTCCAAAATTGTTTAATACTTACAAAAACCAAAGTGGAAAAGTGACAATTTGTCGTTTTACATGGGGTTATGTGCTATGTACTACTTCTTGGCTAGGAACTTTTTGGAGTTTCTGCTGGTTCTGTTCGAGATATAACATGTTAACTGGTGAGCTTTAGAGCTGCTTGGAGGTGGATTTTGTTAGCTTTGGATGGAGCCAGGCCAGCTGTCTCCCCCTGTTCCCAGTCTCTGTGCTAAGCTAAGCTAGCAGTCTGCTGGTAGTACCTTCATACTTAGCAAAGAGAAATGAGTGCTACCAATCTTCTCATCCAGCTCTCAGCAAGAAAGTTTATTTCCCAAGATGTCGACCAATTCCTTGAAAACCGGTAAACTATACGTGTTCAAAAAGTAGATTCAAAGCAAAAAACGCTTGTTTGACATATGTCTTGTTGAGATCGGTGCAGAGACATTACAGCTTTTATATCTGACAGAAATGGAGCAGAGAAAACCAAACAGACAGCAGCAGCAGCACCAGCCCATACATATCACACCACAAAAATTCACCCTCCATATTTAATCAGTGTGTGTGCATTCAGGCAGCATGGTGGGGTGCAGACGCAGCTGCAGAGGAAGTGTGGTGGGTCTCCAGCAATATGTCGGACCACTGCACCGAGAAACAGTAACAAACTGTTGGGTAGTTTCAGCAAGTGGATAAGATCACTGTGGTGGAGGAGGAAAATAAACCAGTGAGTTCTGCATCCGCTTCACCATTATAATGAAGCTTTGCCTCCCAACATGGCGGCTGTGAGGCGGTGAGAACCGGAATAAAAAACCATCTATTAGGCTAGTAATTGCTGCACGATTAGCAGACGTGCTGTTTGGCATGGCTTTGGGTTTTTCTGCAGAGTTTGGAAGAAATACACCTACTGGTGCCTCCTGATACAATAGAGCTGCCTGAGTGGCCATACATCCTGCATGTCTTACTCCCTTTTCCCCTCTCGTTCGCTCTCTCTCCACCCACCCTCGTGGGTCTCTCCTTCTATCAATCCTTCCCCCTCCTCTGCCTGTCTGGACTAGGACCAGCTGGCTTCATTAGGGGCCTCCTCCATTCCACATTGCCTGGTTTTGTCTGTTGCACATTTTTCGACTGTTTTATCTTAAGCGCTGTCCATCCCCGGACCCTCATACATATTTTCTTGGCATTTTTGCAGCCACACAACTGGCTTCTAATGAAACAATCCATGTGTCCATTGTACAGCTTTTCTTTTTTTTTTAATTAATCTTTGTGTCTGCCACCTCTTTTTTCGCTTTTGGATCCTCATTGTTTGCAATCACCGGGAGTGAATGAATTTTAATGGCTTGAGAGAGCTGCTGTTGGATTGTCAAGCAGCAGCTTGAAAGAATATCCAAAGTCAAACACTACCTGTGCAGTTTTTAACTTTTAAGTCCTTCATCATCAAAGGAAAGACTTAAAAAGTCATCTCAATATTATAATTATTCCCAAAATAATATCAACAGTTAAAATGAGCTTGTTTATCCACTAACTTTTTAAAATTCTTTCTAAATTCCACATAAAGTCTCTTAAAACCTCCCGTTATGACGGAGAAGTCAAACAGTATTTTCTGTCACTGTGCTTCTGTTTGATTGAGCTCTCTTGCTGGAGGACGGCCTTCCCTGATAGCTACACCAGTGACTTCCTCACCCTGCTTTTTGCAGTTTGTCATTATTTGGCTTGGAGGAATAACAGCACTGGTGACTAGACCACAGATGGTTCTGTTGATTGTTTCTTGATAGGGTAAGGTTGATATGCAGATGGCACGGCGAAAACTGATGCCTTCAACAAGCAGAAAGAAACACAGGCTAAGAAGTCTTCACTGTATAAGCCTATCGTATAATTTCAGAGTATTTTCATGAACTCTGGCTGACAAAGGAAACGCTATTTGAGCTAAACAGACTTTGGATGTACTTCTGCCCTTAGGCCCAAACAACCTAAACACAGACTTCTCCTCATAGATTATTACCAACATGTTGATGCTCTTTTGACATTGTGAAAATCTGGACTAATTTGTCCACCTAAATGCTGTAAGGAATACAAAATTACCAGGGATATTGGCAAAAGTGCTTTGATTATCCACCAAGACAGATGGTTGGGTTTAAGTAGCTTATAAGATTAAAATGTTATGACTTGGATACATTTTAAAGCTGCTATGATCAATACTTTAATTTTAACAATCTCATAATTACTTGTATGTGAAAGGTGTCACTCTTAGTATTATAAACCCACTATCACCTGACCCTGCACTTCCCCTCAGCTTTACAGAGCTTCAAAGCATCTCTCAGCTCATTGTTTTAGTTTTTCAGCCCACAACTGTACTGTTTTGGTTCAACTGCCGTAGGAAGCTGAGAAAAACCCACTGTACACTGCCTGCACCGCAGTGGAGCATTTAGCAGCTAAAGAGACAGACATCTTTCTCAGGGGTTGGTGGAGAACAACACGGAGGCAAAAGGAGAGTGAATTTTGGACTTGGACTTCACCAGGTGGCAAGAAACACAACTCCAAGTGAATACTGGATCTGTAAATAGGCAACTTTTCGCCAACGAGTTCGGCATAATTACTTGAAAAGTGATAATGTGTCCTGTGCTGTGTTCAGAGCTTGTTTCTGTTGCCCCTAAGTGGCCAAATATTAGTTGTGGCAGGTTTAAGGCGAGACGGTGAGTTTAGGTGTAAAGTTGAAAGTGGTCATGTCTAGTCGTAGGGCTTAATATTTTCAATAGTTTGTATTTGAAAAATCTGGATTTTATTTGCACTTATTTTTGAAATAAGGGGAAATCTCAAATCCCACGATCTCAGAATCTCAATATCTGCCAGTTCTGTGAGGTCAAACAACCTGAATATCACATTTAAAATAGGATTTATCCTCTAATACCTTATAAAACAATGGGCAAAAGCTTTCTCCCTGGTTACATTTTGTTTGTGTTGCTTCTTGCATGAGGCTGCCTGGTGGAAAGATTTAATCTATTGCTTTATTTATGGTGTGTCATTATTTATTTATTTGATTATTTTGTAAATTATTTATCTATTGAATTATTAATTCTTCTTCATGACTTTTTCTTATATTATTCATGACTTAATTTGAGATTATTGCATCAAGATGCCGCATTGTTGCAGTGTTGGGTCGCCTTTTCGCATCAAGTCAGACAAGGATATTAAATCTAACTCTCAGGCTATTTTTCGTTGAAGTGAAAGAAGTAGAAAAATGAACCTGAAAGCTCGCTATTAACATACAAACTGTCATCATGCAACAAAGAGGAGGAATGATTAGTCTCACGAGAAACACTGAATCACCCTTTGATTGATCATCTAAGGACGAGAGCCGTGGTAGAAATAGCAATCTGCTTTACAATGGATACTGTAATGGGCAACCATTGTGGAAGATGCACGTTTTAGTGCACGTTTGCTGCACTGGAGCTGTAGCGTTGCTCTAAATCTGGAGGTGAAGTGTTCAGAAAATCAAACTATGCTCAACAAATGCCACAAAGCAGAGGTAACAGTTTAGTAGATGTTTCATTTATGTGTCTTTAGTTTGGTGACGCAAGATGAATATTTTTGGTCTTTGAAAAAGCCCCTGCACCAGAGTTTGGCTTCTGATGCAGGTAAGAGGTCCAAATACTGCAAATCCTGTAGATGCTTAGCCACAGAAAGAACAAAAAACACCATTACATCTTACACCTTCAGTTCCAAACACAGTATATGCAACATTTTCGAGTGAAATTGAATTTTATAAATGTATAAATTTATATGAATATGCAATTTGTATAAGTGTGAAAATGTAGTTTTTCTTATACAACCTATCCCTACCTTTGGCCAAAACCTCAGCTCTAAGCTCAACAAAAGATGTTTCACTTGATGAAAACACAAACAAATGTTCGTACAGTTTTCCCCTCTTTTTCGCCCATAAGTAGTTTTAAGGCTGGAAAAAAATCATCTTATTCCACACTGTTTAACAGTATCACGTACTGTATATTCAACTAATTCCATTTTTCCGTTCTTTTTCGTGTCCACAAAGCTGAAGCTGATTTCTAGAGTTTGTGCTCATTTTATGAAACTTTATGAAACTCCTTTGATAAGTGATGTAGGCCCCAAATAACCCAGCCTGGATCAGGATCAAAGATATCACAAACATGATTATTTTATCAGTAATTCACAGCATTTATTCACTCTGTATATCCATTAACCGTTTGCCTCTGTTCTAGTTTTATGTAAATCTCTAATCTGCATTCACCACAACATTACTCATGCAGCATATATAGATTTTATATGGCAGATTTTTAATCCAAAGCTTAAACAGAAAGCGGGATGAAGTCATCTGGCTACATTATGTATGTACTGTAGGACCATTATTATAATAGGAATGAAGAAACTTTTCACACTTACTCTCATCTCTATTTAGTTGCTTTTAATCTTAACAAAACAAAAGCGTATCCCAGTGTTGCATCCATTACAAGTCAGTGTTGAGAACATCCTCTAAAGGCCTTTAAAATGTAAATAATAGAGTGTTTGCTGTTTAGAAAGGAAATCAATTTCCTCGCTTCTTATGTAAATGTAAATAATCAAAATGTTGGAGGCTCTGTTGCATTATCAATCACTTCTTGAATAGCATGCTGCGTAGACAGCCTGAACGCTGATAACATAATCTCTGTATCAAAAAAATACACATATTCTTTGGGACCTTGTACATTTTTAAAGCCCAGTGTTTTACTGAGCACATTATTGACAGTTCAATTCATATCTTCCGACATCTCCTAAGCGCTTCATGCCGGATCAAGACTGCCGTGTTATCTGAATTGGAAGTGGGAAACTAAAGGAACCTGTCATGTTGCATTCAGAGGGAAGAGGTGTGTGCATCAGTGTCTGATGCATGTGCTGCAGAGATAACAGTCCCATGGCGGCTTGCTGGGGCAACAGGAATATTCTTCTTCATCACTCCAGTGCCGCCACAAGTACTGTGACACAGATAAAAACTGTTTATGTACGTCCCATCTCAAAGCAGCATCATCTTCATAAAAGCTCCAAGGAAGCGATCCGTTCCCAAGCAGTACAGTGTGTCAGGAGTTAACATGTCAGACACTGGGAAACAGTGTTGTCAAACCTTTATCTCTTTTTTTATCAAAAAATCCAAGAACTCCAGAGTTTTTCTATTTGTACTTTCCCTGCATTACGTCCAATTTCATGGATAAAATAGCCTTCCATAGCTGCTATGGAGCAGTTCAACAATGAAGAGATTAACCCTAAAATAACATGACCAGCGCTTGAAAAATATGAGAAATCGTTCACGATGATAAATCGTATTATGTCTTAAAGAAGCAAAAATTAAAATTGTTCTTTTGCTGCAATTTTGAAATCTTCAACAATAGGTGGTGTTGTATAAAATCGATCAATAGCATTTTCAGTTACCCTTAGATTAGTTTGTGAACAATTATTTCAACCATCTCGAGGATTAGAAGTACTTTTAAAGAATAAAAAAGTCATTCTGGGATGAATCCCCACACGCTTTTTGGGGGTTTTGTTTAGAAAGGCCTCAAAGTAAAAAATAAGCTGCAGGTATCCTGCAATCCTGTAATAATTAACATCACTGAAAAATTGCAAAGTATCAAATATCATAATGAGTTTTTGAAGTCTAATCTAATATGGACGCCCAACGCCAGTGCTGATAAACTCTGCACAGTGGCACCTCTGCACTGTCAGTCCCTCTTCACTTGGAATAAAAGGAATTGCATTGGGTGTGGGAAGCAGTGGTCGAGATGGACTGTCTTCTATAACCCAGGTATCAGGCAACAACCCAAAAAGATACAAAACATGGGGGGGGGTTATATTAACAACACTGGTCAACAGTTTCGGGATGTGTGTTAGAACTATGGTTACCAAGTATGGACAACTAAAGTGTTGCTTTTTGGCAGGTACAGTATACAGTGCTTTTTAGTGGTAACTCAGATAAAGGAAACCGTTTGAGGAAAAAGTTTTGACAATCACATTTTAAATGCTTTTTAACATAAATTTAACATGAATTATGATTGTTTTATGAAGTCAAGCTCATTTATTTCCAGAGAACAGACAAGTTTGTAAATTAGACAAAGGGTATGGGAGTTGTGCCTTAGTTATAATGAAAGTTTTCATATAAGGTCATCATGTGGACAGCTAAATTAATATTATATCTAGGTTATTAATTAATTAAATTAAATTATTTATTATTAAAACATAGCTGCAAGTGGAAAAATAAGGTGATTTGAACCCATTAAAGGGCAATGGGGTGTTGGTGAGATTGAGATAAATGGGTATTGATGAGTATTTTGAGTAAGTGAATCATGAACTTCACATGTGAAGGGCAGTTTACAATATGGAAGTGGTTGGCTCCCAGTTGTGGTAGTTATTGTCTGGTATAGTTTATGGTTACCAAATACGTGACGTCTAAACGACATTAAAGAAAATACAATAACCAAGGTTCATGTACATGTGACTGAAAGTGTTTGAGTAATGTGAAAATCAGTTGTAGCCACCCAACACGGCCAATTAAGACCATATTTAATGAGTGGTTTATTTCTCAAGTATGACAAATGAACGATGTTTCACATCTCTACATTTTAGCATCTTAAAGGAAACTGTGCACAAACCCAACCCCCTTAATAAATGCAGCACAGGTAGGCCGGTGAACACTTCCTCATTGGGCTCTTTATGAGTGACAGGGGACTCAGGCTCTGGGGGCCAAACAACCCTCATACCCACTTCACATGCCAGCCTGATGTGCTTTGTATGAACGCATGTGATTTCACAAACATCTGCCTTAATGAGTCTTCCCCCACACTTCTCCCATCAAACTTGTGATTGACTCGACTATAAAAAGTAGATGAAACTGTAAATCATGAGACGTATTGCAAAATGTACTTCTGTCTTCCAGTGCTCCGTAATGAAGCAAGTCATTATGATTATTTTATAGGACTGAAGTTTTTAAAAACTACAAGAATGCATTACTCTGCATAATGAACAGATGTTGTGGCAACAAGCACATACATTATGCATAAAAAATTATTTCAATTTTGATTGTAGACACTGATTTATTGAGACAAGTCTAGCTTACAACAGTAATGGATTTAGGATGTGCTTTTGTTGTGTTATTTCCATAATTAATAATAGGGAGGCAGCACATTATATATGCTTTGTATTCATAAAGATGAGAGGGCTTGAGTTATAACAGATAAAATACTGCTTGCTGAACTTTAAAACCACACCGGATTAATTATACATAAAACTTAAACCCTTTTGAATGAAAAATAAGGAAAAGAAATCCCCATAATGCCTTATTGCTTGTTTTCTGTGTTTTATGCTGAAGAGAAAGAGCATAAATGATAAGATGAAAGAAAATGAAGGAAAAGGAAAGATAATTACCACTGCATGATTTACTGTACAGTGACAGGAAATCACCCCTAAAAAAGAAAGCCAGATTGGTCCATACACTATATTTCCATAGTCCAGTGCAGGGACGTAAGGAAATTGTATATTAGGACTGAATGGGAATAAAGTGAGAGGGCAGATGTACTTCACATCTGGCTGGAGCCTGTTAAATCTTTTCAAATGCTCAGTTGTAAAGAAGCCGGACACACACTGTATGTTTATACAGTGTGTCTCTGACTTAGTTGTCATTATATTTCTGCATCATATGTGACCAGAACAAGTCCATCCCTATTTACTATATATATATATATATATATATACTATGGCAATAAATTAATAGATAATAAACTTTGTTTTTATGACCTGTCATGCAAGACATGCAGCTTAAAGTGACATGAAAGGATAAGACGTGTGAGATATATACATACACACACACACACACACACACACACACACACACACACACACACACACACACACACACACACACACACACACACACACACACACACACACATATATATATATATATATATATTTCATTTTGTCAACATATCTCATGAAAAGACCATAATTGATCCTACCAATAAATATATGGAGCTCCACTGTTGTCCACAAAAGTATTAAAAAGACATCAGTGTTGCACTGGTTGACAGGTTACTTCATTACGACGAACACACACGCCGTTGTTTATTTCGAATCAATCCCACATAGCCACACTATCCCGGTGCTGTAAAAACACACTAAGATCCCCTAATGCATATTAATCCGCAGGTAAAAATTGTCCCCAATAAATGTCCTATTCACTTCAGTGCTCAGCTGCATAAGGAATCTCCTGAGTCTTTTTAAAAAAAAAAAAACTAAACTGCATATTTAGAACTTGTTTTTAGGGCTATTTATCTTGCCTAGGAACAACATGGGGTAGGGAGGTCAGAAAACATTTGAAAGAAAACTAAAGAATAATATCAGCCGGATCCTTTTAGAGTATGCAACTGAAAAAAAATGTCTTGGTGGATGATTTTTTTCTGCTTGATGTTTCAAATGAATGACGTGACAAATGGTGACAAATGGTGACAAATTAATATTTTACTTTTTTATTGTTTTATGACTCCATAAGGAATTTCAACTGTCTTTGTATGAGATTGCGCTCTACAAATAAACTTGAACATGTGTACTAATTTCTCATTTTTGGTGACTGTTTTGTTGTGGACCTGGGTTCCGCCCAAATGATCATTTTTCTAAGGATGACATCAATATATAATTTGGACAAAGATTTTGTTCTTTTGTGATTTTAATTTAGCATCTCACATATGGGCAAAATACCAAAACACTGCTCTAATACTGTTTTTCAGTGATTTTTCTTATAGTCAGCAGGCTGGAAAAGCCTTTGAAACAATGTTTTGACCTAGTGATATTAAAACTCTAAATGCTAAAAATATCAAACATATGATTTCCCATTAACAATCACAATTAAAATCATAAAACTAACCAGTATATGTTGTATCCTTTGTATCGGAGGGGACCACACTGACTGGCTGATATCCAATTTTTAATGAAAGTAATACTAGCCTGATAAATTAATACTTGGCTGTATACGGCAATATCTGTTGTTTCCGAGCTTTTAATTTGCGCCGCACAAGCGTTGAATTCCAATTACTTGAATATTAAATCTAGAGGTTTCTAATGATGAAGTAAATTGTACTAACTATGCCGCTTGTTAGAAACATTTTTAAATATCCTCATCTGGCTCCTCGTCCTCGCAGGGCTTCGAAAAAACCCGATGTGACCCTGTTCAGGACCGACACATCTGAATACATCTCTGCTGGATGCTCAGATGTAGATGTCTACCAGACCGAGCGCAACCTGGTGGAACAAGTCCAAGGTCTGGTACACGAGGAGTTACATGAAGTGGGGCGGCGTTTGGCTCCACACAGTAGAATTAATGATTTGAAGACACATAGTTGGTGAATAATTGATTCCAGCCCCGAGGATGGTTAGAAGCTGAGTAAAAGACTAATAAATCATTTGTGGTGCTGCCAGTTGTCACTTTCAATTATTTCTGGGTTTGTGATAAACTGCTGCACCTGCCAGCTGCTGGTCCCACGATTCCTTGGAGCAGAAAGTGACAACTTTACCCAAACTTTGCTCCCTGCCACGCCTAATACAAACAGCTGCCCTTTCGGAGGCACAGTGTGTCAGCAGAGGAAAAATAGATTAAATAATGACGGAGAAGTACTTATCAAAATCATCTTTACAACATATTTAGTTAACCTTCCTGTAAATGGTTTCTGTACATGAGTATCAGCTTAGCGCCGACTTATCCAGAGTAATGGGAGGTCAGTGACCTTCAACCATATCAATCAAACCCAAATAGATCTTGTTGTATCCTGCATCTTCTACTGTATTAGATGTATCCAAGCAACAATTTAATCACAGATTGCCGAGAAATATTTGGCAATTTCATCTTTAAAGAACCACACCATGGACAGGCAGTTACGTACATTACATATCCAAAAAGTATATGGACACCTGAACACAAACTTGAAGCCATATGTGATTGTTGAACATTTCATTCCAAAACCGTGGGCATTAACCTGCTGCCAGAACAGCCTCCACTCTTATGGTTTCGGTCTTTCCACCAGATGCCGAACCTGACAGAAGGGATCTGCTCCCATTCAGCCACAAGCGCATTAGAGAGGTCCAGCATCGATGTTGGATGATAAGGCCTGGATCTTGAAGAGTGTCGAGCAAACAGTCCCCTCCAACAGCTGCTACTGAACGCCGGTCAGTAAGTCTCTCGAATCAATATGTGTAGAGGAGCTTATTAGCCATTAACGGAGTGTGAGAAAATTAAGCAGAGGCAGAGGTAGATGCTGGAGATAATGGCACAGTGGTTTTATAGTTCTCATCTCTGATTTTAAGTTATACTTCCTTTTCCTCTTTCTCCTATCTTGATCAGTTGACTGACAGATGGATGCAGGTTGATTGACTGAGCTTTTTTAAGAGCTTGCTGCAAGGAAAGTGTGATAACATGCTAAATAAATAAATAAAATCAGGTCTGTCACCTCCTACCACATCTGACATGTGTAAATCTGACTGATTAACACTGTTGTACATTCATATTTTACTTCCTGTTTAATATAACAGATTGCATATTGTAACATTAAGAGAATGTGTCTGTAGGTGTAAGGATGTCTTTTTAATTCGGCGCTGCAGCAACACATTGCCATTGTTAACATATCTGAGACTTGTCAAAAATGCTTGTGTTTTGTCACATGTTTAAATGAGCCTAATGCACGGTGTACTACAAGGAAGACCTTGTCAAGTGAATAATTACAGCGCTACAGATCACAAGCTCCTGCAGGCCTTCTCCTGGGAGCGAGGCTTGTCGAGGTAAACTAGGTGTACCACACAGTTCATGGTACTTGAATGAGGGATTTTAAAACCCCTCGGCTGTGCAGAAAAAATGCTTGGTTTTCATTCTGAAAGAAAATCGATCAATGCTGGTCCCTGTAGTCTCCATTAGTCATTACACACGAGGCTGGTACAGTAAAATCGGTGATTTGTATTTGCAGAGAACAGTGGTGATTTTTTTTTTTTTCTCAGTTGCTTTGGAATAATTTCTTTAGTCAGAATACTTATTCCTCAAAACTCTGTGTGAAATACCCTCCAACTTGACTCATTTTCTCACAACAGTGTGTGCTTTTCCTCATTGCTTTCACTTTAAAATGTATATATTTCAATATTCAAATGCACATTTAAGTTTACAGTATCTGACAAATGTCTTACCTCTACAATGGAGCTTTCATTTTACTATTATACATTATGGTCTGGTGTTTACTTTGACTGGAGAACAAAAAGGTGAACTTTGACAATGATAAGACTTGGATATTCTTTTTGTTGACCCAGCTGTATGTGCTTGCATCATGTGGATTTTAATGGATACTATTCAGTAAGTTGGCTGTAGAGGATATTGAATATAACTGATCGTAAGTCTGCAGGGAGGAGGCAGTGATTGGTGAATGTATTTACTTTTGACACATGAGTTTTTGAGTGGGTTTGCTATGTTACATAACAAACTCCGTTATGTTGTCATAACAGAGTGTGAGTCAAATCAATTTTATTTATATAGCGCCAAATCATAACAGAAGTTATCTCAGGGCACTTTCATGTAGAGCAGGTCCAGACCGTTCTCTTTATAGTTACATTTAGAGAGACCCAACATTCCCCCATGAGCAAGCACTCGGTGACAGTGGCAAGGAAAAACTCACTTTTAACAGGTAGAAACTTTGAACAGAACTTGGTTTATAGTGGGCGGCTGTCTGCCCCGACCAATTGGGTTGAGAGAGAGAGAGAGAGAGAGAGAGAGATAGGGAGGGTGAGAGAAAGAGAAAGAGAGTAGGAGGAAAGAGAACAAAGCACAATAAAGAACTTAAATGTTAACAAGACTAATATTAAAACTAATAATAATAATAATAAGAAGAACATAACAGGACTAATAGTAGAACTAATAATAATAATAATAATGGGACTAAAAATAAGTCTAACAATAATAATTGAAGCAGTGGGTGTTGAGCAGGATCATAAGGGCAGTAGGCGGCTTTCAATCACAGATCCAGACTCTGTCGCTTTCTGCAGAAATATCTGCAGAAAGCGACAGGAGGAGAGAGGTGAGAGATGAGAAAGCACATAACTATGGGAGAGAGAAGGAGCCGAGTTAGTAACGAGCATTATTGGGATATGAAAGCGTACAGATGGATAGGGAGAGGAGGAGAGAGGAGCTTGGTGCATCATTGGACGTCCCCAGGCAGTCTAGGCCTATAGCAGCATAACTAGGGGATGGTTCAAGCCAAGCCTGAGCCAGCCTTAACCATAAGCTTTGTCAAAAAGGAAGGCTTTAAGCATGCTCTTAAACGTGGAGAGGGTGTCTGCCTCCCAGACCCAAAGTGGACGATGGTTCCACGGTAGAGGAGCCTGATAGCTGAAGGCTCTGGCCCCCATTCTGCTTTTGGAAACTCTGGGAACCACAACTAAGCCTGCATTCTGGAAGCGCAGTGTTCTAGTGGGGTAATACGGTAAAACTAGGTCTTTAAGATATGATGGTGCCTGACCATTAAGGGCTTTGTAGTTAAGGATGAGGATTTTAAATTGTATTCTGGATTATAATTGGGCCAACGCTGTGAGGCTAACCCAGGAGAAATGTGATCCCTTTGTCTAGTTCCCGTCAGTGCTCACACGGCAGCAGTTTGGATAACTTGGAGACTTGGTCTTTAGAGACTTGTTGGGGCAGCCTGAGGAATTACAATAATCCCGCCAAGAAATTACAAAAGCATGGACTCGTTTTTCTGCATCTTCTTGAGACACGATGTGCTGTATTTTTGTAAGGTTACATAGATGACAAAAGGCAGCCCTTGAACTTTGTTTTATGTGGGAGGTAAAGGACATATCCTGATCAAAGATAACTCAGAGTTTTCTTACTGTAGTGCAGGAGGCCAGGACAGTGTCATCTAAAGTAACTATATCATCAAATAGTGTGTTTCTGAGGTGTTTAGGGCCAAGTACAGCAATTTCAGCTTTCCCCTAGTTAAATAGCAGAAAAATCAACTGATTGCTTTCATCAGGCTTCATTGACAAGTACAATTGTGTATCATCTGCATAAAAAAATGAAGTTTATGGCGTGTTTCCTAATAATCTTGCCTAAAAGAAGCATATATAAGGTGAATAGAATTGGTTTGAGCACAAAACCTTGTGGAACCCTGTGTCTAACTTTTGAGTTTATCGTTAACATGTACAAAATGAATTCGATATGAAGTAGTTTGCTGCACAGTATGACCTGTTGTGATAACTGTGGTGTTAGGTGTAAATATGTATCATTTTCTGTAGATAGTTGTATATGAATTTAAGGTAATATAAAATGTATGTAGTTTGTGAATATGTGTGTAAGTGAAAAACCTTTTCTGATACTCCTGGACACATCATCAGTGATTTTCCTGGGATCATCTGGAGTTTCGGGTCTTTCAACATCGTACTGTCACCCCCAGGTAACTAAAGAGAGACTGATCAGACCCCTGCTTGTGTCCCTGCTTGTGACTCCTGGTCCACAGACATCTTCCAGTCCTTTGTCAGGATTCCTGCAGATTTTCTGGTTGCGGGTGTTGTTTATTCCCCGGCTCTGACAAAGTAGATGCGCTTGGAGGAGTGAGCGTGCCCATGGCGCCAGTCATATCTCCCAGCTGCTAGGGCTTTTGGGCAGCAACTCAGTATTTGCTTGACTGTTACACATCCTTAGCACAGTGGGCATGTTGGTGACTCCGCCCCACGTGTGGAGGTTAGCTGGACTGGGTAGTATGTAATATACTGCTGGGATGAGGAACTTTACTCTATGGGGCTCAGACTTCCACAGGTATGCCCAGGTCACTTTCCTTTTAAATAGCGTTGTTCCATTTTGTCCAGGACTCATTGCTTCTACGTTTGTTTTGTTAATGCACTTTAATTCAATATTGGTATTGAGACTCTAAGCCAGGCAACTCTGGGGACACCTATCTGACCAGAGGGAGGCACTTGATGCACCTGCAGGTAATCAACTGATTAGTGTTCAGTGTTGATGACAGGTTAAAAAGACTCAACCCTAAAGCCAGATGACTGCTGCACAGTGAAGAAGTCATGAAATGTTTGTACATTTTACCCCCCTGTGTTGACCATAGACCCTGATAGAATATTTTTAAAGAACTTTCTTATTGATTTGAAAACTTGATTTGTACCCGATGAACTCTTCCTCTTAGCTCTCTTGTTGTCTTCTGTTGCAATGTTCCTTTACCCTCATAGTCTATTTATGCCAGAGATGACCCAAGAAGCATTGAAACTACATAAATGAGGCACACAGTTGCACTGGGTGCGCACTGGTGTTCCTTCTTTACAATGAACATGGTCACTGTGGTTTATTTTGAGTCAATCCCAGACACATTACCCTGGGGGTTATTCCAGAAAGCAGGTTTAACCCTGAACTGTGCGTTTCGGCTCCTGAACAGCTGATCAGAGTTAGCTCGGTCAACTCTGACTATGCTCACACCGAGTTTAAGCGCGTGCATTGTGAATGAAAAAAAAGGCGTCGTCAATGGGGCTCCGATAGTACGAGTCACCGTGGCAACGGGTAAATAAAGAGCAGCGCCTCCATTTTAATCCAGTGGAGCCAGAAAGATTAATGTGTGACAATGCACATTTATCTTTAAAAAACAGCAGCAGCAGTGAAAGAGCCTGAGTTGGAGTGGAGAAATGAGTCAATATGTTAACACTATTACATTTTATTCAGCGTAGTCCACTCATTCATTATTTAGCAGGCTTGAATTTCCTTAATGGATGATAAAGTGCTGGAATCCTACTGTTTGTTAGATTACATTTTTCAATATGTTTATTCAGCTGTAACCTGATGGGGACAAAGTGCTGGTGGCAGAGGAAGATGAAAATATAGATCAGATAGATAAGACATAAGTTTGTAGAGCTTTGACTGCAACATCGTAAACTGACCCAATATGATACGATAACTATGACAGGAATGTCACATCAGTATGACCAATCACAACACGAGAAATGGTTATTCATAGATCAGTGTCTTATGTGCCTAAAGCTTCAAACTGAATTTTTTTTTTTAATTTATGGTGATTAATGTACGGCAAATGTTTCAGTGCAGGGGAACTAAATTGACAACCTGACAGTTGTCTTAATGTCCTCAGAGTCACAATATTATAAAGACGGATAGTGTATAGATCTATTCTGAGCTGAGGATGAATCCACAACGTGTAATATTTGAACGTAAAGGCAGAGATCTCTTTCCTTCCATTGATGAGTGTTGATCACAAAAGAGGTGACATGAGTAGATATAGGTCTCGGTTAACAAACTGGCCTCCAACCAGGATTTTGATCTTCTTCTCCCGACGTAAACGTCTGCAAATGAGTGCGCTTCGATATGCGCTTTAATAAGAATGTATGAATGAGTAAATGAAGTGGTGTGTCAGACCGCTCCCTTCAGGCTGGGCAGGAGGGGAGGAGACCGAGAGAAACTCAGGGTCTGTGGGAACGGTCAAGGTTTGGTTAGATTTAGGCAAAAAAACGATTTGGTTACGTTTAGGAAAACATTGTGGTTTGGGTTCAAATAAGGACTTCACGTTTGAGGACCTTCGTCATCATGGTTCCAGTAATCAAGGTTGTGGAACGGTCATGGATAAAAGAAATGACACATTCCTGTGTTCTGTCAACCCATCCACCCACGCTAACTTACTCCTCATATGCACTTTGTCGCTCTTTATACAACATCACCTAACTTTTTCCTTTGCTCCCGTCATTATTACCACAGCCCCTAGAGGTCACCTCACAATAAAACGTAACGGTGGGTCGTAATAAGCTGCTGACAGAGATAACCTAGAGGGTCGTTCTTTACCGGAGGACAGTCTCAAGAAAACCTGCCAGCGAGCAGGTTACGTCCACGGAGTAGGTTAAAGTGATCTCACCTCTGAAACAAGAAACTCAGAGGTTCCCCGCATCTTCACAAATTCTGAGAACCCAACGTGTATTAATCCACACCCCCCAACAGATGCACTATTTACTCCTGTTTTAGCAATTTTTGCTAAAGGCTGCGGTGCCCAGCTGTTTTAGGAAACCGTGTAGTTGAAACTATACAGTTTTGATCCTTTTAAGAGATATGCCTCTTCAGTGGTCTTTTCATGGGATTTGTTAACAATAAGAACAATCTAAAATAACAGCAGCTTCATCCTTTAAAGATTTGTTTTGCCAATGCATGGAGTAAAAATGTCTCATTTTGTTAATTTGTTAAATTCATAAATGCTACTTTTTTGTCAACATTCGTCAATGATGAGTGAAAACTGCCCAGTCAAAACATGATCCTGTACTGCGACACATTTACACTTTAGCAAATACGTTCCTCTCAGCGTATGTGCTGAAGCTCCTGTTGAGCACTTGCCATTTTGGTTGTATTGCAGTGTGATAACATTGTATTTGACAGCTGATAGAGAGCAGGGAAGCGTTAAGTAGACAGTGGTGGAGTGTGGTCCATCTGTGAGGGGGAACAGAGCGACAGAGGCAGAGTGTGAGGCAGCCCCACAGGGCTCCCCGGCAGCTCAAACAGCATTAGCAAGAGGTGTCCCTGCCTTTACCGCAGCTTTCACGCCTCACTCCTCTTCCAGCTCGAATCAGAGGCAACACAAGTTATCCATTTGAGATATTGAGTCAATATGGAGATAAAGCCTGCACTTATGAGCCACGGTCATAAAGGAGATCAGCAAGGGACCACCAGCCTGTTTATCTGTCTCCCACATTAGTGTGAGCAGGCGCTCACCGCAGGTGGCATGAAATATTAAAAGGATAACCTCGTTTTGCTAACTGACCAGAGCAAAGTTGTCACGCGTGTCCTCAGGTCAGGTGAGGTCTCTGACTTATTGATTGTGTCTCCCTTGTTGTTGTCTGTTGGGATCCATGATTCAAAATCATCCCTCTGAGGCTACTTTCTCACATTATTAACCTCTTTATGGCTTTCCTCTGGGAATGGTTTGTTTTTATTTTTTGCAACTGAACAACTTCAGATGAAGGAGGTTTTCTTTTTCTTTTTTAACTCTTCCTGCTGGAAATGTGTGATCACTAGAGGCTGGTTGTATGTCCTGCCACTCACTTATACAAGTGAGCGGTTATGCTGCAAGTTGCAGTCTAACCAGAGATTCAGCCTGTCCATATGAAACCACAGTCTATAACCTAGTATAGTCACTGAAGCATGATGGATTACATCAGATCAGATAGATTGATTGGGTTTTAACACTTTTAGGATTTGCAGCACTTAGCTCAAAACCAGGCGGAAAGTGTTTCACTTCAAAGCTTAAAGTCTGTTGCACCTCTGACCACAGCCAGTGATTTCATGGTGTACTGAACATCTCCTACATCAGTGCAGCAACGTGCGAAGTCAAACCACTTCTATAGGATCTATATGATCGTGTCGGAAACGTGGGCATAAAAAAAATCAAGCAAATTAGATTTAAGTTTAGGAATAGTGTGACATTTTGGTAAATACGCTTATTTGCTTTCTAGCCAAGAGTTACATGAGAAGATCATTACCAAGCTCCTATCTGTGCCGACATATGAGGCTAGAGCTTTCATGCTGTTATGTTAGCTTAGCATAATAAAGCAGGGGGAAACAGCTCACCTGGTCAAAAATGTTAAAAAGGTTAAAGGAACAAACAAACATATTTTATCTTGTTCCTGTTCATTTCTCGTATATACAGCAATGAGAGTTGTGTCTATCTTCTCAACTAACTCACTGCAAAATTCCATATGAGAAATTCAATTGTTTCAGCCGCCACATCACATCAATAAAAACAACTAAAACAGTATAAGGACAAACACCATTGTGTATCCACAAACGGAGTGAGCAGTACGCCATTAGTAATTGTGGGTGATGGGGGCATTCTCCATATTTGAACACACTGTTCATTCCCTAATATCAAAGTTAACCTGAGCCACTGAGGGTTTCGTAGAGACTTGATCAGACTTGTCAGAAGCTTGACAGTCTGATGGGAGGTTCACACGCAGGGATTTCAGATAATTGTAAATTGTGAGAGAAGCGTTTTTGAAGGGCACTTTTTGCTCTCCACATAAGTTGGAGGCACACGATCTGATACAGAGTATTCACTGCTGGCAGAAGATCAGCAGCACTGCGAGCTGCCAGAGCAGCCTGGCCATGTGACTGGCTTGGAAGCGTCGACGCGGCTGATGCTTTTGGAGTGAGTGGCAGCTGAGGCAGGAGGAATGAAGGGGGTGGTTAACGCTGTGAGCAAAATGGGGGGAACTGTGTTTTTTTTTGGGGGGGGGGTTGATGGGCAGTGGTTTGGGATCTACGACGAACAACAGCGTTGCTCTTGTGCGTCTGCTCCCTGACACTTCCCTAATCTGATAACGGATGAGGACAGGTTGCCTTTCCTGTACCTGGCAAGTGCCTTCCCCAACCTGCACAGGCGGATTTCGGGGGATAAGGCCAGGCTTGGCAAATGCCGGCATCCTCTGGAGAATAGTTAAAGGGTGATTAATCATTGTTTAGGCGCAGAATGCGCAGGGAAGAATGGGAAAGCGGCGTTCCACACCTCTGAAGCAATTAATCCCTGTGATCTCCACCAGGTTTGTCTTGTAGATAAGTCAGGGTACAAAACTGTTCCTAATTTATCAACCCACTCATGCCATCCAGCATAACATACAATTTATTTCCAATCATTTATAGTCAAATTTTAAAAAGAGTAACTTTTCCATATCCAAGTGTGCCTTATATTAGCTTCATATAAACTAAGTACCCCAGATTACAATGGAAATCTTGTTTTATTGTGCACATCTGGTGGAGTCACAATGCATTTTCACATTCGCTGTCTGAATTTTTGAGTGATTGTGGCATAAATCATTTTGCTAATCAGAAACATAAGTGACACGAAGGCATCTCCCCTCTCGGAACAAAGGAGCAACATATGGCTCTAAAAGCACTCAGGTCTTTTATTTCTAAGGTATATAACCTGTGCATAAACCAATATTATTGGACTGATTTGCATTTTTCTTTCATTCTGGTCTCTTTTTCAGATCTCATATCTTTGCAGATGACTTCAATAATGGATAAGAAAAGCATTTCTCTCTCATTATATATTTGATTCTCAACTTGAGTGCAGTTAAGCAAAACATAAGACTCGGCTCAATGGTTTGTTGCAAGGTGAATTATGGCGGCGTACTTTGTGATTTGAGCAGAACATAGACCGGCGCATGCATGACAGATTTATGTAAATATGCGAGCCACCAACAAAAGTACAGTTCCTCCCTCTAATAAACTGCATTAACAGATGAACCAAAAACGACATTGATATGACAAGATGAATTCCTTTATTACGAGTGGGTTCTCTCCGGATCTCTCTGCATTGCTTCCAAATCATATTTGCCTCCCAAAATGGGAGTGGGGGGAGGGGCCGCTTTCTTGCCAATAATAGTAAAATGGCTCCTGTTTTAATTGCATCATTACGTACCCAATATCAGCATCCTGCCTGCCAATATCAATATTGCCATAACATGGGTGGAATATAGATGACCCAGGGTATGCGTGGGTCTTCCATGAGTGCCTCCATGCCAGACTCATCCTATTGCCCGCTGTGCAGGGAATGGGAATGTAGGCCGGATAGCAGCTCGTCTTTCTAATGTCCCCCCATATTCCCTTAATTGCTGACGGATCTTGTTTGGATTTTGATAGCAGCTTGGAATCTGTGGTTGCTACACATAGGAATTGATAGGCCTTGAGGGAAACATCATGTTACCCTCTATGTGTGTGTACGTGTCTGCAAGTCTGTGTGTGTGTGTGTGTGTCTATATATGTGTGTCTGCATCTGTTGGTCTGTACGTGCAAAGATCGGCTCTATTGTTAAATCAAGAGGTGGAGGGCTTTGCGTAATGCATTCATACATTACGATGATGTAACTAATATAAATGGGGGTCAGTGGGGTCAAGTAGGCTGCAAAGGAATACACAAAGCAGCTGGTTAACTGATGATGAGAACACACAGGTTCTTCTGAACGTGGTTGTACAGGTTTGACTTTTCAGGGAGAGCAAACACTTCTATAGACCTGAGAAAGATGCATTGTGCATTTCATCATCCGGCAACGCTGCACATATTGCACGGCAACAAACCCTAAAAATTACTAACTGCTTTGATGAAGGAAAATTACATCTTGTAGGTCCCAGTTCGAATGCACTTCACATATCCATATTAATGCATTCAGGACTGGAGAGTGTAAGATAATTTTCCTGTTTAAATATTTCATTCTAGCTTAAAATTTAGCCCGTAATTAGAGCTCCCTAATGGCAGGAGCATCCAGTTTGTCCGTTTTAATTAGATTGTTGTTTAACTATTAATTATGTATCTTTGTGTCATATACTTTTGATGCTAACAGATGGTGCAGGGGTTAGTGGCAGGGTAGGATTGGGTGATGATTTATTTACCGGCACTCTGTTACTTAGATCCATACTTACATTACTGTTCTTCAGCAGCTGATCTCTGACTTACCAGGTCAGCTTGTGTAGTCGCCTGCTGCAGCAATACAGTACAGGAAAATGCAAAATATAAATATAGGGCTGATATAGGTAGATCCGCAATGTTGCAACTAACAGTTATTTCGATTATTGATTCATTTGTCAGTGAATTTCTTGATTCATTGATTAAACTATAAACTATCAGAAAAGTGAAATGCCCTTCAAAGTTGTTATTTTGTCTGACCAACTGACTAAAACCCAAATATAATCAATTCACAATAATATAAAACATATAAAAGCAACAAATCCTCACATTTAAGAAGCTTAAAATAGGAAATGTTTTAAATAATTACTGAAACTATTAATCATTTTTCATTACAGTTGCTTTTGAATTTTCTGTTGATTGACTTATCGATTAATCAACTAATTGTTTCAGCTCTAGATAGGCATTTTAGGCACTCCATCTGTGCTTCAGCACTGCATGGCGTTCAATATGCTTGCAATTGGCAGAATGCTGAGGGGCCAGCAGTGTGCTGTACCACTGCAGCGTGAGGGAGCTGCTGTATATCGGGTAGATGTGATGCACACACGATATGTGGTCATATTTTCGTCTACGTTTTATCTGCTTCAGAAGAAGATAAATGTCTGTATTGTTGGTTTTGCTGTTGGCGTATTTTGAAGTTTTGGCAATACAGGTTTAGATTCTCAGATGCATGAAAACATGGTTGTAAGGCTGGAAAGTAAAGAGAAAACACGACAATAAAGAAATACTCCATTACTGGTATGCAGTTATTTGCATTCCTCCATCTAGTTGGCTGTTTTTAATGTTACGGATGTGTATAAGCTTTGATGATTAAATTCAACCCTTTGCTATCCACATCGTCTGATATTGACAAAATATTTGTTCCTTGAAGAATTAACTTATAACGTGTATAACTTTTTACATCAACCTCTTTGGTATTGATCACCTATAGTATCTAATCAGTATTGATTCGAAATTTTCCTTACTGTCCTGTGTGGAAAATTCACCATGGTAACAGCTCTACAGAGGCATTCATTACAACGAAAAGGAGACCACAATAAAGACAATAAAACATAACAGAAAACAAACAGAGTAACAGACATTTGCAGGGCCCAACCCATTGTTTACAGCAAAGGTTTAAAGTTGCACTGTGAAATATTCATGTAAACAGTTATGTTTACATTCGTTTTCTCACCAAAACAACACCGAGGTCTTACAAACATGTTGAATGCATTTCCTCACTCATAAAACATTTTCAAAGGCCGTTTTTATTGTTATTATTTAAATCATGCATTGTTACGACCGTGTTTGATAGCTTGAAGTCATCTTCTTCACCGCCTTTGCTGGTGCATTGCGACTGTAACACTTCTTTGTGTGTCATTACCACAAACTGTCAGTCAAGAGACATTGGCGGCTGGAATGGGTGTCGTGTCATCCACATACTCGGCACAATGCAGAACAAAACAGGGGGCAACCCATAAAAATTCAAAAAAAAAAAAATCCAAATAGTACCTTTTAATTAAATGGTGTACTATACATGGTTAATGTGTGGTAAGTGTTTCATTTGTGGTTTTTAAAAACATACAGTGTCTGATTTGTAAAAACCAAATTTATGTCAATTTACTAATACATACTGACACAACATAATGTAGTTAATACATGGCTGGTCACAATTGTTTTGCTACCTTTTAATATTACCAGATTCTTATTGCAAATGAATAGTTTTTTAGAGCTTATTGGGTCAACTGAGAATTATAGTTTTTTCAGGTACCAGAATGAAGTAAAGGAAAATTTGCAGCTTCTGTTTCTGTTTTTATGCCGTCGTAACTCACTGCTCTTACAGAGCTGCAAGTTCATTTATTTTAGTGATTGAGACAACCTAGCAGGGTCGTTGAGATGCTATACCAGGACCTGCACACAAGCTTCATGCACCGCTGAACTTTTGACCTCTTTAATGGCCTGTCACCAAGGACATGAGACCCCCGTTTTTATTCAGAAGTTTAGTTGTGTTTGCGCTTGTGTCTGGGTGTTTTTGTTGCACATGGTTTGACTCTGGGCTATACATTTGGCTGACTGCTATTTGTTTTGTCTCCTGATGATGGGGGCCTGTGATTGATGGACGGGGTCCAGGACATCTCCGATCGACAGCTGTTGATAGCTCTGAAATCGAGAGCAGCAGTCGGAGCGTAACAATGAGCTCATTGCGCTGTTGGCTTGGTCGCCAGCCCGGCAAACCCCAGCACTGGGGGGACTTGAATTTCAACTGGGGCCACAAATGTGAGTGCACATGGAAATTGTGCTGGGGGTGGAGGGAAAGGGACCAAACTCGGAATATAGCCCTGACAATTACAATTATCATAGTCGAGGAAGAAAGAAACGTAACATGGAAAATTGAATTCATCTCCTTAGCGGCACAATTTTTGTTGAAAGCGCATACACTTGTTATATATTTTGTTAAGTTCTACATAAGTCTTTACTGCATTTTGTGAGGTCAGTGTCAACTGAAAGACCTATGCTGAGGTGGTACTTTAGCAGGAAAACTACAAACTAAAAGATCTGAGTGCACTGATGTGTTGCCTCGTCAAAGCTCTCATATGTTCAGTTTTCCTGTGAGTGCACTCCATTGACGTGCGTAGCGCCCGGTATATCATGGGAGTTTGTGCTGGTCTTTGGTGAAACAGGTGACTGTTGTGGCTGTCGTGGGAGGGCCTGTTAGGAGTAACGTGCAAGGAAGGAGTTATATTAAAGAAATCATTTATGTTGGTAGGATGTCAAAAACCTGAATGTGAGACCGGTCCTTGTCTGTCACTTTCCTGGAAACACCTGGCATGAATAAACTCATAACTCTAACATTGTGAATGCTACACTAATTTGGATTTAGTCATTTGTTGGCTGTTTTTGTTATAACTTTTCCTGTTTGCAGCTGATGAAACCGAAGGAAAAGAGGAAATAATCACCTAGAGAACTGCTGCTAATGTCAGATTCACTGGACAAATAACTGTGAGCGCGCTAACAGCGGAGTGTCTGTTACCCCATGTATGTGCTGTAGGTTAATGATGGAGGTTAAGGAGTCAACGTGAGAATTAAGCATTGCTCCACATGTTTGTTTTGTTTTGTCTTAAAGCCATTCATACTTTAGCTTTAATTGGACAGCATCGTGATGTAAAAAGCTGTGGCTGCATGGGTTTGATGCCCGAGCCCTCTGAGGTTACCAAAGCACCAGCACTACATCTGAGCTCAAATTAGCATTCTGGGCAAGCAGAACTCCCCAAGCTTAATTAAGGTAAATTCAACATCCTAGTTCATCATTGGGTTTTATATAATCTTAAACCAGTTGCGATTGTTTGGCAGCTGTTTATTTCTTATATTAAAAAAGAAAACATTACACTGTAGATGATTTGGCATCCCAGGATTTTGAATTTGAGCCCCCTATTATGGGAAATCTGGGTTTGCACGATGATTAAATGCTTAATAAAAAATTCATTGTTGTTGCCAACATCTGTATTGTACAGGCTAACGGCTCACTGGAGTGTGTGAGACTTGTAAAGTTTCCAAACGTGCCGTTGAGAACCCTGGAAAGTTCACCTAAGAGTTTGCCTTCCTCATTACCAAGCTACTTCTGTGTCTGCGATTAGACTGAGAACATCTTTAATTGCTTTAAAATCTGAATGCATGATAAGAATGGATTAATTTGATTTTTCTGTTCCTACAAGTAGCAGATGGTTTATGTCTTCAGAATGCTCATGTTGTAAAATGAGATCCCCAGCTTGTCTCTGATTGGTCACTGTTAATGAAGCATGCTGGGCTGATTATTGATTTAGAAAATGAGGACGACACAAGTACTGTGTGTGTTGCTGTAATAAATTAAAGACAAGCTTTGTTTTATAGTTGACAGAAACCTACCTTAAATAACACAAAATATTTGATTTTCCATTCAGGTGGTCTCTGGCCTGTCAAAGTAATTTTATTGTTTATTTTAAAACAGGCACTTTTATAGTTGCCACTAACAAGCAGATGGTCGACTTGACTTATTTGTGTTTTGTGTTTCTGAATGACCGATCAGATGCATGATGGGAAATGCAATGAGCTGCTTGTCAGGGAAGAGACAATTCACGGGAGAGGGCCCACAAAAGCTGTATACATTCCCAATTTACTCCCATCTCTGCAGTTTTTAAGGTTAGTAATTTTTTTTTTTTTTTTTTTTTTTTACATTATTATTGGCTGTTGCGAGAGCAGCTGTTCCCCAGCCTCCTTCCCTTCCGAATTACCATCCTCACACAGACAGACAGACAGGCAGCTGATGGGGAAACTCGCCGCGTGCATGCGGAGAACCAATTCAGCGATGAAACTAATGTGCTGCATCAAGGGGGGATACGCGGCAGACCTGGAGGGAGAGGGGGGAGGTCCACGCTCAAACACAGTCTGGGACCAGCTTGGACTGGGTCTCTGACTGGATGTGGTTTCAAAGAGTCTTCATAGAGTCATCTTTCCTGGATTTATTTATTTAGTTATTTATTTATATACTCAATTATTTATTCATTTATTTATTCTGCTCTCTAGACACCACCTTCTTGTTTTGGCTGCTGATTCCAAACTGGCAGCCTTCCGCTCCCTGAAGTGAAAGCACTCAAAGACCACAGATACATTTTTGATATTCAAAGGAAAGTACTGGGGCCGGACAAAATAATAGAAACATCTGTACAATATAGTACGATCCACTGTGACAACACCATAATCAAAACTACAGCCAGAAAATGCCCTATAATTGAATCAATGCCTGCCTGACACTGAAGGCTTGATAAAGGTAGTATTTATTATTGTATTTATTACAGGGCGATGGTCACGGATCTCATTACATTTAAATTTGTTCCTGCTATTTTTTTTTTAAATTTTAATATCAGTGTGTGAAGCATAAAGGTTTTTTTTTTTTGGTTTTTTTTAACCTGTATTAGTGAGCTCTTACCAGAAAGTAACTTAAAGGAAGTGAGACAAGGAAAGAGGAAAGTGAAGGGGAGGAGACAAAATTAAACAGAATTGTGACAATTCACAGGAGTTCAGTATTCAAAATTTCCTTTTGTTTATTTATATCTGAAATAGCGAAACATGGAGACTGGGGATGGAGGATTAGGATTAAATCCTTTGTGGTGGGATATGTTATTTTTATATCAAGATAGGAATGTATGATGATACATGATGATATAGTATATATATAGTCAAATCAGTTCAGAAAAAGTTCTTCACATTGTTTTATCACCCTTTTCTGTGATTTAATGAGAATTGCTTATAAACTTGATTTTGCATCGATGACATGTTTCAGAAGTTTGCTACAGTAAATTACACATTAGTTTTGTTTGGCTTTTCAGGGAACCCAGGGGTAAAACATGGTTACATACGATGGATTTTCACATGCTCTGTATATGGGATTAGTGTTGACATTATTTTTTATGCAGGACAACCCCTGCCAAGTGCCAAAAAGGTCTATTTAGATTTCTGTTAATGGAGTTCCATAACAGTTTGTGAGGTCTAACAGGGAGGTAAACCTCTCTGGGATCTAATTAACCTCCAACAGCATACTGTACATTCCTTTGTCTGTATTTTTTGGCAACAAAAGGAATTTATATTTGTTCCTGCATAGCCCATATAACATATAGGATATATAGGCACCTTCAACAATTGTGATAGCTCAGTTTGTGGCAAAGACAAGGGCAAACCTTTACACATACTGGGCTTGAATGAGGTTAGAGAAAAAAACACGTTTTAACGGTAAAAGTGGTTCATTTTGCAATTATTGTTATTATTATTATTACACGTACAGCATTGGGTTCTGTGGGAGCCCAAACTATGACGTAAAGCCAAAGTCAACCATAACAAAAATGAAATATTGCATGGTATTCTATATAAGGTTGTCCTGCTCATGGATTTGCAGCATTGCCCACAAAGGTATAACACACCAAGAGGCATAGATAGTTACCACAGTATAAACAGTGAGATCTGTGACATAGACAAATTTATGTTTTGGCAGTTTGATATACAGAAAACAAAAAAAACAAACTAACAAAAGCCTAACGGGTGATCATGTGGGGACCACCGGTTGATGTTCCGCTCCTTTATCCCCAGTACATCTCCTGGTGGCGGAGGGGTAGCGGAGATTTCTCCCTGCCCCCCCCTCATGATGCCCTAGGTGTTCCCTTATGCTTCCGCCTCAGCCTCAGCCAAAAGCTGCCCTTTTGGCCTCCTCAGCCAGATCGTTAATGGCTTGTCGGTGCTTTGCCCTTGTGACTCTCACTGTATACTTGTACTGTCATGTCGCCCAGCCCTAACAACTGTATTTGAGGGCGAAACAAATGTGAGTCAACAGAGAGACTTAAATAAGGGTCGTAGGCCATTATTTTCAAGAAATGCTACCTGGGCTTTATGTGGCCATAGAATTATTGAAATCTTAGAGCTGCTTTTTTCACTTCCCACAGCAGTGATACGGTAAGGTGGCATCAAATAGTTTCATAAAGTCCTGTAACTTCTATAATATGAATGAGCGTTATCTAAAAGATACAACTTGAACATCTGTGTCCCTAAATCTGTTAATATTCATGCCCTGAAATAAATAACGTGATCTTGATCAGCTACTGGTGGAAGAGCTGGAGAGGTCATTTAACAGCAAAGTGCAACTGAGGATGATTTGAGTACTTGCATTATTCAAAAAGTCACAGCAGTGGTTCCCATCTGAACCCCCCCACTGTGCTCCATTTCTAGACATGCAGGTCTGCAGTTTGTCCAACGCAGTGAGCTCCTTTGAGCATAACAACAAAGCGCTCATTGCTTAGTTGCTGCTGAGGTCTTGTGTGCATGCCTGCTTCTTGCCATGCAGTGGAACTATTTATAATCACCTTTAGCGCTGTGATATCAGCCTGCCTTGAATAACCTGCTGTGGAGTTTTACCACCTGTTACTAATCGCTCTGTGAATTCGTCATGGCACCAGCTATGAGTCAATCCAACGCCGGGCACCCCACAACACCCTCCAGGAAATGCAGCAACCGGCAGCAGCACAGTGTTCAGAGAGCCAGGGGAGCGACTTCATGGATTTTTTGCATCATTAACTATTTATGAGTTGCCACTTCATGTTATTTACACTGGACTGATGGTAATGCTGTTCAGAGCTCAAACGGCAAGCGGGGACCCGCTGGGATAGCGGGGTGGAGGGTGCAGGGGGAGACGAAGGCATGTGTGAATCTGTTAAATATTGTACGGAAACGCCACCTGCAGCTGCAAACATGGCACAGGGTAAAAAGGGTGAGTCGGGAGTAACTCTGGGGGGACAAAGGAATTCAGCAGACTGCAGTGCATGCACACAAGGCTTTGTGATGGCGGGGCACACTGCAACTATATAATGTATAAGTCAAACCCTTACCACAAGCCACAAGGAATATTCCGTTGACCTGGTTTATCTTTAGCTTTAAACCACAGGAGCTGATTGCATCATCATTTGCAGTAAATGTGTCATAGCTGAGGATAGATTATGCATCAGCTGCTTCTGCACTTAAGATTCAAGTCTATCTATCTATCTATCTATTTATCTGTCTATCTGACTGTCTTTTAGTTTATGGGACAGACAAGCAAAACATATGCCATGTGATTTAGCTCCTGTAAGCAATGAGCAATGGATTTATCAGCATCCACATATCGACGTACGTACCTGCCTGAATATTCATGTCTCTCATTTACTGTCTCTTTCTCTCTCAACATCTCTCTCACATTGAAAGGCAAATAAACAATATGTGCAGCTAACTAGAAATGTATCAACACAGAAATGTGTCAAAATCAGTTTCGCAACATGGCATGCAAACTGTAAATGAAACACTTGGAATGTCCAATCAGACAAACAGCTGTCCCACACTTTCTCGCCGCAGATGCTCAAAGGGAAACGACTGGACCTGTCAAAAATAAATGCTGGAATCTGAAGAGTTACTCTTGAACCACTTCAGAGAAAAGTCAAGCTACAGTGATAAACAAAAAAGCTCATTTTTGGTTGACACGATGAGCAAAAACATCCTTGGCGTAGCCTAAAGTGTGTTGCTTCGGACACTGAGGGACTTTTTATTGCCATCATTTGATATGATTTTTCATTTTGTTGATAACTGCTGGGAGTGTTGCCCATCCACACTGTTTTAGTTTATCAGCACCCTGAGGATTTCATACTGTATATTTTTGCCAGGAGGGATAGCATATTTGTTAGTGCAGGATTTTCATTAGGTCTCTGTTTGTTGTTGTTGTTTTCTGACATGCCTGTGTTTGTCGATTTTATGGTTCAGCTTTTGCTCTCGCGCTGCCTACTTTCTCTGTGCTTTTATTCGAAGATTGCTTTAACTATTCACATTCCTCCATTAGATAGATTGTTTCTATGTTAAACTTGGTCTTCAAAAAAGGTTAGTGGACTCACATAAATCTGATGTTGGTAGGTTGGTTTGTGACATGATTTGTAAAAATGGCCATAGCTAAAAATCATGCACGATAGCTTAACTAGCCACATTAAGCTAACTGTAGCCAAAGATCTTATTTCGCTCAGTTGTTCTCAATTTGTTAATTTAAGTGACAAAAGATGAGTGTCGAAGAAGACGAAATGTTGCAAATGAAGGCTTAAAGGCATACCTAACAAAGTATAGCTAATTTTTATCAGCTAATTCTGATCTGCATTGTTTCCATTTCACAGCTTATAATGTCAAAACCGTACATTGAGCCCTGTCAGTTTCATGTCTGTCAGAGCACAGTAAGACTACAGTTCCCAGCAATAATAAATAAAGCAAGCTGAACATTATCAAGCTGCGACATAAAAGCAAGCCAACTATTCCAAATCATGACTCGGGCAATTAATCATGTGCTGTGACCCCCTCAAAAATTCACCTGAAGTAGTTGGGAGAGACCAATTCAGGTTTAAAATCTGGCTTAATCTGCACAGTATCTGCCCAGCGTAATTTAGTTGCTTAAATGAATCGAGCAAGTACTACATTGGTGCTGAGACAGGTTTTGATTTAACCAAATCATCTTTTTAAGCCTTTACTATGTGGTGTTGTGTTATTGAATTGCAATGAATTGCATATACTGTATATAGTTTGTTTGTTTGTTGAAACAACTCCTGTTTACTCCTTTAATGATGAAATGACAGAGTCTGTCTTAATAACTCTACTGAGTCTAAGACTCGTAAAAACAGTTACTGAATAGGGCTCATGTGTAAAAGTACTTTACATTCGGATCTTTAGATTCGGCATTGCTTTCTCAAACTGCGACGCCTGAGTGTCTTGAAACATATTTGCTTCTGTTTGCAGATGAATTTATTCCCCCTTTAAAACGACACAAATGTGATTTCACCAGTCCAGGTTTTGCTTGATCTGCTAGAGCATGAATTTGCTCCACGCACGAATGGGTTGCCTATAAAAAAAGAAAGGACATGAAATACGCAGCATCCTCAGTAATCAGCAGCGTCATGCTAGGTCTGAGTCATTTCCCATCAAATTTGTAGGGATAAATGTGGAACATGTTGTCTTCTATCCAAACATCCCAGGCTTGTATCCACTTGTACTCACCTGCATCCTCTTGATAATGTTGACTTCACCGCCTTGATGTTGGCTCATTAAAGACCCCTTTCTGCCAGTTAGTTAGGCTCCTTTAGCTCACAGTTTGGAGCCATGAATATTCCCTTGGTCTCACCCATGGAGCTAAAGCAACATAGATTTATTCATGATCCCCTGATTTCCCCATTGCTATCATCTGAATAACATAAAACAGGCTGTAATTTGACCATTGTGATTTGGGCTGGTGCTCCTTTGCAACAACAACCCACAGTCACTGTGGTGTAATGTTGACTGACTAATCCACTGCCACCCGGAATTCCCTTTCAACTCGCCTGATTGCGAGGCTAATTTTTATTAAGTAAGTGCACGCATTATTTGTGGCAGTCAGTGAAGCTTCAAGGAGTCGCTGTGACAAGTGGAGCCCGAGAGCTTAAATTACAAACTCTCTCCACTAGCACGGCTATAATTAGCCTGAAATTAACAAGAAATGTTTGCTTTACTTAAATTATTCAAAACATTTATTTTATTTGTCAAGGCTTAGATCAAGTTGTTGATTTTAATATACTTTTCTATTTTTTGCCATCAAATGGAAAAGCTTCTTGTCTTTTTACTTACTGATGACTGCAGGGAGGGGCTGATCCTCTTGTCTTGTGACAGACTTCCGCATCAATCACACCTTTTATCACTGACCTTATGGCTTTTACAGGGAGGTCCAGTGATTTTGGTGCCCAACCTCAAAAATGAACTCCAATCCATTTCCCAATGGCAGATTTTCAAAAGGAGTGTCAGCTGGGCTTTGCTCCAGCCCCCCGCGACCCTCAAAGGATAAGCGGTATACGTTTATGGAAGGATGGATGGTTATCTGAGTTACCGTAGCCTTTCTGTCAGCATGAACCAGTCTGGCCATTCTCCTCTGACCTCTCTTATCAACAAGGCGTTTCCGTCCTAGGAACTGTCGTTCACTGGGTGTTTTTTGTTTTTCCCACCATTCTGAGTAAACTCTAGAGACTGTTGTGTGTGAAAATCCCAGGAAATCAGCAGTTTCAGAAACACTCAAACCAGTCCGGCACCAACAATCATGCCACGGTCAAAGTCACTGAGATCACTTTTTTTTTTCACCCATCCTAATGTTTAATGTGAACATTAACTGAGGCTCCTGACCTGTATCTGCATGATTTTATGCACTGCACTGCCGCCACATGATTGGCTGATTGGATAATCGCATGAATAACCAGGTGTACAGGTGTTCCTAATAAAGTGCGTGTGAGTGTTCAGGGTCATTTGATCATTTGTAAATGTAAAAATACAGATTAGTGCAGTTTTCACCTATTAATCCACTTTCAGATGTTGCAGTAAAAGCAGTTAAAATGCATCTACACTTTGGATGGCCAATTCAGTTGTTGACCCCTTTTCTCTGATAGACCATGTAGTGTATATGGTATTATATGGCTACTTATTGTGCTAATTAACAAGAAGCCTATTAGCAAACAGAATATATTACAAGCCTGCATGTATGTGTAGACGATATGTAATATAACATTGTGTTGTGTAAGGCTTTATCTGTATTTTTTGCTATAAGTTATAGTGCATGTAAACAAATAGAGTGAAGCCCTCCTGATATGAAATCCTAGCGAAACTCATTTGCATAGGAAGACGATTGCAATTACAGTTACGAAAAGTTATGGTTAAAGTTATAGTTCATCACAATAGTACAAAGTTGACCTTGTTCTATGAAATACTTAATTCAATACATGCAGTCTCACTAAGCTGATTTCTACAAAATGTTGTGGCGGATGCCTTCACCGTGATGAATGTCATAACGTGGAGTAGCAATGTGTTCATCTAAGGCTGAGGTAAAAATACACTATTAATGTAAAAAGAAAAAAAAAAAAAGTTCAGATCAATCTATATTACATGACAACCCTAAAATGGTTAGTTATAGTAAGTTATTTGCTAGAAATTGTTGGTGTACTATGCCAAAATACCACACTCCTGCAATGAACAACTGGGGGTCCAAATGACTTTATGAGCTAATAAGCAAGCACGCAGGCTACTTATTTCCCATTAGAAGAGTTGCAGTTGTCTGCTGGGTTTTTGTTGTTGTTTGTGAATAAAATGGTTCATAGTGACTCATGTGTGCAAAGTGTCAAATCCGACGTATTGATTGTGGACGGATTAATTGAAGATGATATTGTGTCTTTGGCAAGGGCACAATAATGGATGTTCACCATTTATTAACACAACGTCGACCTGAGGCAATGAGGTAATCTGTTTTTTTGCAGTCTAAATGTGTGACTTTGTGTTAAATCCATTTAAAAAATAAATAAATAAAACAAGGCAGGGGGAGAAAACAGCGCCCAGATTCTAATGCGGCTAGATTGACATACAGATAAAGGAGATACAGTAACACAATGACAGCATGACAATCTTGCCATGCATTTTATGGTGACGAATAATCAAAAATCCTTTTATCGATGACACATCAAGGAGCATTTAGTTTATGCTTCAGTTAATCCCATTGACTATTTTGTGATTTCTCTCTCTCTTACTTGTTCCAATGTGCTATATTTGTCTCATAAATACTGAATATTTTGGCTTGACAAATTGCTATACAGGCACAATCCTATTAAGGGATGCGGTGTTGTGTTCCCTGCCAGTGACATTCTGTTTGGGTGTTGCATTAGAGACTATGACTACTGTACTGTGTTGTCATTAATGGATAATAAGAGTATTTTGTATTTTTAGACATTTCTTTCAGCACACCACTATTTTTCATTATCCCTTAACAATCCAGACTGAAGACCTTTGTTGTTCTAATGTGCCACAAGATCCCTTTCATCAATCAATCAATTAATTAATCCCTTACTTATCCAGCACTTTACTGAAACGTGGTGACTGAGACGAGGCAAAGTCCTTTAAAAAGAGACAAATGAGCAGTGAAAACCACACAGTCATAGAGGATATTGTATCAGAGAACCAGTTATACTGAATGAGGGGTTTTAATAACTGATTTTGAATCGTCAGGTACTGTAAGGATGATTTTACTAGTCAAGATATAATGTCTAACAGTTTGTTTCAAATAATTAAAATGTCAGTTATGTGAGCAACCATAATTCTGCGACATTAGGTCAAGAAGTGATTTAACGATGGACCAAGGAACTATTTCAAACAAAACAAATGGTGTAAAAAGCATGAACTTAAATGCACTTTTAAAACACTGTATTATGTGATTTGCCCTCAAACCATACTCGCAGTGTCACAGCCCAGATCTCAGTAACATTTCTGGTGGATAAAATGTTACAGAGGCTTCATAACTGATCAGTGATGAAACTGCTGAAGGATGTCAAACACAACAAATATTTGCCTGTATTTGGCATAAATTATGGAAAATTCACATTATATCCATAAAGGTGAAGTGTGCTGACTTTGCAGATCAAAGGTATTGGGGAGTCCTATTGGATAGGTAAAGAAGGTTGTATAGAACCTTTTGTGGCTCAAGACGTAGCTGCACAAAGCGGCGCAAACTGCCTCAAGTGATGTCACTTGAGTCAACGTAAATTAGGGCTGAGAGCTGCAAGTTTCTAAATGAAAAAAAAAAAATTGGGGTTGCAGAGATAGAAAGAGGTGATCTTAACAGACCTCTGTAGCCCGCTCCTCATCTCTGCTCCAGGTTACAGTAGGTGCTACTAGCATAACACAGACGAATAGCCATTTGAACTGTCAGCAGTTGAGTTGCATTGTGGATAATGTAGACGGCTAGTGTTGACAACGAAGACGAATTTGTGGAATTAAAAACGACAATATCTCTGGTTCTGCTGCATTGATTTTGATGCTTTGTTTTTTTTTTTTTAAGTGTTCCTTACGAGTCCAATAACGTTACAGAAGTGCAAGCTATAGTATTTATAGAGGTGGAATGCTAAATTGGTGGAGTCCTCTTTTAAATACAAGTAATGTGCTCTGGGCATAAATAGTGTCATTTAATACAACAAAGATTAAGGTAGTAGAAGGTAGTACAACGACCAAAATGCAGTACTTTCACCAAACACTCTGACCTATTTCCATAATCAAGTCTTTAAATATTAAAATTAATTAATTGACGCGGCATAACATAAACAACAGTTCAATTTTTTGTCTAATTATCCTTGAGTGTGACCAAGATATTTGTGTCATCATTTAGGTTTCAGACTTTGAGCTCATGTCCTGAATTTTAAATTGAAATGTTAACATACATACATGACCCAGAGGGGTGGTAATGTGGTCGTAAATAGAAAGGGGAAAAAAAACATTACGTACTCCAGAAACTACATCAACCCAATGTGCCACCTGCATTTCACTTCAAGCTCTCTACCCCACATTACATCCGTCACAGAAAGTGGAAGGATGCAGCTGCAGGTGGTTTTGAAGCTGTTGTGGATAGAACTAAACATCCTGACAACTTGAAAACCACCCTTGTTGTCTTTGTTATGGCGAATATGGTCTTTAAGAAGACTTTTTGTACGGACTCAAGCGTTGCGCCTGTTTTGACTTGGATCTGTCTGGATAACGTCCTTTTGTGAAGACAAAAAAATGGTACAAAAATGGTGGTTGTAATTATGTCTGGTTTATTTTGTCTCTTGGTACAATAAGCACAGTTTAAGGAATTTCTATTGTTAAACAGAATACATGTTTTTATGCATTCAAAGGAATTATCACCATTAATACTAGTTCTTTAGAGTTAAAAATAGGATTTATGTTTGTCTATGTTTGCCTTTAAATTTCTTGACGAAGCATTATGTTCACATATTGAAAGATTTTGACATTTTGTTTTGGTTTTGTACCTTTTGATTCAAACTTTATTAGCCCCGGTTTCGGTCTTGACTGTAGCCTTGATGTACGCTAAACATGATTCAGTCGAGCCATGTGGTCTTTATGGAGCATCGACCTTCTCACCACCTTGACAGGCCATCACCCCTGCTTGGGTTACAGGAAGGAGGAGGCAGTCAGGTCCTGGAGAGCGCTACTGAGTTTTCAGTGACATGAATTATGATAAATCATCGGTCAATAATTCAAGACGTTTGTCGGATAGAGTATATTTACAGGACCACCTGGCGTTGCCTGAATAGAAGTTACACTATAGGGAGTAAATAAATAATACAGCTTTTTTACTCTGCACTTTAATACCATTAAATATTCAGCTATTTGGATGATCAAATTTACTGCTAAATTACAGCTTCCCTGTTGATAGGACTGGGAGGAGAGGTGGCCAGCGGGTGCTGCAGTGGGAACCCAGCCAGAGAGGGAAACAACAAAGTCGTGTACATACGCAGACACACACACACACACACACACACACACACACACACACACGCACACACACACACACACACACACACACACACACACACACACACACACACACACACACACGCAGACACACACACATACTACACTATCAGACACCCATATGTACTGTATGTCTGTGGGAGCTATAATGACACACAAAGAAGCACATAAATACACAGGCAAGCTGTATACACACACGCAGAGAGACACACAAAAATAAATAAACACACACAGCCCCAGGTGGCACATGCTGGCATACACTGCCTTACCTGATGATGCTGTATGCCTCAATGAGCCCTTCCAAAATAATGAAATATTTACCCGAAGAGGGTTGGTTGGAGTTCAGATTCTCTCTGAATATTTCACATAGAAAGAGAGGATTATTCGATAAATAATATATGTATAAATACATTCCCAGCCATTATGTGTTTCTCTATTATAAAATATAATACAATGCTGTGAAAGGCTTCATTTTCCCAGGATCTGCCCTTTGAAAGACTGGTGCAGTTATTATTATTAACCACTGTTAGAATCATCAGCAAAACAAAAAAAAATTGGCATCCCTAACTATGATATGAGAATTGGTAAGCAAAATGAGAAATGAAGCAATTAGAGAGGTTCACATACATTATTTAGCTCTCATTAGCTTCCTGTGACACTGTAGGCTCCACACCAATGAAAAGTGTTGGCCAGGCTCAGGCAATTAGTAAAATTAGTGGCACAGGATTTGGCGTTGATTCAGGCCACATGGCCCAGAAGATACCAGACTGGTGTCAGTCGTGTAATTTATAACTTTGCACATTAAATAATAGATTTGAAAAATCACTGGGGCTACAAGTGTGTCAACCTGTATTATCCAGCCGACAAGGGTTGTCCCTTGGACAGGGGGAACGTCAGTAGTGTCCTCCGATTTTTAGGAGAGTGCACGTTGCAGTCGGCCATTTTGTGTCTCTCTGAGAGAAACTGGGGACAGAGGTCCAAGCGGATGGTAATTAGCAGTCTGGGTTGTGTTTGTTTTCATTTTGCGCGTGTTTGTGCTGATAAAGTTTGACTTGCCAAAAATCCCAGTCCCGTGCTGGATTCCGCTCAAGCTGTTCCCCAGCATCCTTCAGGAACGATGGGAAATCTTGTACACTGCCACTGGTCACAGCACAAACAGACGGTGGTAATCAGTGATTAGTGGACATGTTACAGTATACAGAGATAAGCCCTGCACCCCAACCCTTCAATCTGAATCAATAGCAGCACATGAAATACATAAATGTACATGTTTGGTGGTAGATATTCTATGATCAATCAGCAAAAAGAAAGCACTAGGGGTTTGTCGAAGTCTATTTATGTATCTTAACTTGTGTCGGAACATTTTTATTGACTTCAAAAGGAAAAATAATATATAAATTGTTTTTCCTGGTCAGAACACAGGCTGCTAAATAAACACAAAGCCATTTTGTTAAAAACAGGCAATTTTACAACACGGTTTTGATCCCTTTAGGTTTTCAGCTTAAGGTCCGTGCCCAGCTTCAAATGACTGTAGGTCCACATCCAACACCAGAGCGTAGCTAAATAACATTTTGCAGCCTCTTTATCATTACAGGGAAAAAAGGAAGGCAGAGAACAAGCAAACCAAATAAACAGGTGTTGTGTGCTTTAGAAAAAGCTAATGCTAACGTGTTCTGGAATAGAGAGGCATAATTATACTGTGCTGGATTATGGAAAACATTGTGCATGTTAATTACACCAGGTATGCTCATTGATTTTCTGTTATAATACTTAAATGTGTCATTAATAATTCATTTTCCTGCCAGCCTGTTCCATTTTTCATGCACCTGTGTTGTTGATGTGAATGACGCTGTGTCATTGCTGATGATGGCTATGTAGTTCATCATGGAAAGTAATTTCTGCAGTGACACCTACTTATTTGTCTTTTATGAGCCACTGACAATGTCCACATTGTAAGGGATGACTCTCCACTCACAGACTGACCGAGAGCCATTTCTTTCTTCTCTTTGTAAATCTATGAACTGCCTGAAAAGACTTATTTGTCCCTTTGCTGTGCAAAGCCTTAATAGGTTAGTAGAGTAGGAGTTAGCTGGTCTAACTTGCAATCACTGTCAGTAAAACCTTACAAATGAGCTTTTGCCAGTTCGTGTACGTCTCACAGACTAAAAGGCATTGATGAAATGCTTGATTCCCCTGAGCTGCTGCTTCAGCAACTCAGCCTGTGGGCCTGATTTCCCTGCTCGCTGATTTCCTCCTCTAAGCTCAACGTTTGATGAAGACTAATTCCCTTGTTCTCGTCTTTTAAGAGCACCCATCCCTCTCCTGTCGTTTTAAAGGACCGCATCCCTCAAGGAGCGAATCTGTCAAACAATGGTACAGAGACAAGCACGACAAGCAAACAAACCCAGAAACAACAACAGCGTCCACGGACGCAATCAAGTTTGTCCTTGAATTTCCACACCTGTGAGCGCTGAACGTGGCGGGGCCATTTGTGAATTGGAGGGAACGCGACATGTTTGTCCAGCATCAGCCCGGCAGCTTGTTTATCCCCTCGTTTTTCCAGCATTGTTTGTCTTTTCTTTGTGGCGCTGAAATGCTCAAATTGCATTTCTCAGATGTTGGTTCCCTGGAGGTGTGCGCTTGGCGGCAGGTGTCTGCGGGAAAAGCGAACAGGAAGGCGACAGGAAGAGGGACTGGAAGAAAGACAGAGAAAAAAAAAGACGTACAGAGAAGAGAGCGCACAAGCGAGAGAGATCTCCCACTCATCCTCCAATGTGGAGCTGAATTTATGCCGAAATGCTTCATCTGTCATATATGCTCTTTAGCAATGTAAATGCATGCTGATGAACTTGGATCTTGCAACAATATGGCGCGTGTGTCTTATACCGCAGAAACTTTTTCACACTTAATTGTTTGGCAGAAGATGCAAAACTATTCAGAACTCCTGTGAGCGACATCCAGGTTATGGAAGTTTACAACAAACATGCATTTTATTTATTTTATTTTTCCCTGGGGTACGGCACTCTGACAAGCAAAATCCTGCTAGAAAAAAAGCATGAAACATATCGCCGTTTCCCTGCAATAATAATTCAATACCCCTTATTTTATTGTCAAATCAATTAACTAACCTTGAGATGAGCTTTACTGCTGATAAGTGCAATACAGTACATCTGAGTCCTCCCTCGGCTTTGAAGGAGGCTTCCTCTCCAGCACTGAATAGCATATAATAGATATTGAACTGTAAATTTGAATTGAAAGCTCAGGTCATTGTGCCTCATTGACTTTGGACCACAAAAACCAAATGATGTCTTAGTTGAGAGAAATATATCAAAGGATATCAACAATTACGAGTCATAAGCACGCCTGGAGACGTGTCTGGCGGGCGTATAGCAGCGGGAATTAGCATGTTGAGCTGATAAATATGCATGTAAAGACGCTCCCAGGGGAATAACACGCATGTGATTGATAGCTTTGGAATTGAAGGATGTGTAAATTCCTTTTATTCTGGGGGTTGTGCTGTTGTACTGCCGAAATACATAACACTTGTTAAAAGTTTTACCAACTTTATAATCCTTAATGCCACATCTGTTTGCTGTCTTTATAGCGCCTGTAAAACGTCATTAAATTATTACCACCAGCTGGCCTCATTGCACAATAACCTCACTTATCTGTTATTCTCTGGGAATACTTTTGATTTATAGACCCTCTTAGAATAAATGATATTTTATACATATGTATATATAAATAAACAAGGGGAAATGTGTTCTCTTAAATAATTCATGAGTTGTACTTTGAATAAGTTACTTAGCAGAAGTTTATTTTTTTTCAACAAGCATGAAAGAGTTGTTTATGGAAGATACAGAATGAAAGACGTTTGATTCCAGTTTGGACGGCAGAGCAGGTTTGTCTGCTGAGAGGAATCCTTCCAGAATATTCTACTCTTATCAAATGTAAAGCGTTTTAGTTTCAAATAAACCTACAGGCCCGGATTGTTTAAGGGAATGCCTTGCAAACATACCAAACATTATCATATTATTTTTTATCTCAAACTACGAGATTAAAAAAGAGAGGAACACGGTTTGCACATTTTAAAATTCTGTGTCCAATCAATTCTCGTCATCACCTGAAATCAATTTAGTTTTAAAACAAACAAAAAAAGTTTAATTGAACAACTTTTGTTGTAAGTTGTTGCAGCTACACTTAAAACCATCATAAATACTGGAAGTTTCAAAAAATAATATCACATACTGTAATCAGGTTCCAATACTGCTTTAAATTCAACACCTCATCACTCAACTCTGAAGAATTCCAGCACCCCCTAATGTCAATATGAAGCTACTGAAATTACATGGCAAAAAAAAAAAAAAAAAAAAAGGACAAACTGACAGCCATCATTTCACCAAACCACTACTGTACTCAGGGAAAAGCAGAAAACCTGAATCCCCAAGCAAACAAATGCAGCTCAGGTAGGGAAGTGATCTCCGTGGCTATGCTGGTGCTTAAAAATAGCACTCGCCCTGGAGTAGCAATAAAGGCTGTTTGCGTAGCTGCTATATGTTTAGTATGTAATGATATATTATTGCTCTAGGTAGTGGGAGCATGTCCTATGTGCTCGGTCCTCTTGGGTATAATTGCTTCAGAAGAGATAAACTGTAGAGAGAGGGAGAGGGAGAGAGAGGTGGAAAGAAGGGGGGGCGAGACAAGATATTAAAGATTAATAAGGTGTGTGTGTATAGCTGTAACTCTCAAGAGTGAATCTTTTCATTTAGCTATAGTCTTTTATTTCCCATTGTACTTATATTTCCCTCACTTTGAAATTCAGACTATTTGGAGAGACCCTCAAAGGCCTCGTTGGTGCTGCTGTGTAATGCAAAACTGTGTGTTTTAAGGCTGTTTCAAACCGGTTTCCGGCGTTACCTGCCAATCATCACAGACACAATGCTGGACACAACGGTAGCAATGAATTTGTGTGTGTGTGTGTGTGTGTGTGTGTGTGTGTGTGTGTTTGTGTGTGTGTGTGTGTGTGTGTGTGTGTGTGTGTGTGTGTGTGTGTCTGCTTTTGAAATTACACTATTAATTAATAAGTTGTCGTGACAAAAGAAAATATTATGTTGGATGTCAATATGTAAACATTTTGAAAAACAGAAAGCATGAACTTTTTCGTATTATATGAACAGTGTGGCTGAGAAAAAGACAGGAAACGCTGTAAAGGGACAAACCCGTAGCAGTTCCACCCATGACAAATAATTGACTTTATGCTGTGTCTAACAAGGAGGATTTTCTTGGTTCAGGAGCACATTTTTTGATCCAAAACTGCAATAAAATAAAATTATTTTATGATTTAAAACTCTAAATGTTTGTCTCTTATGCAGTAAATGAGGCACAGTGTTGGTTTTTGATTAACAGATTTAAGTCTAGCTTTAAAAAATGGGTTGTGCATATTTGCAAACATGACCATTTTAAATTCAAGAAAAGGATGTGTGGAGTTGTATTACGGTAGCTTATTGCTTAAATTCCAATTTAAAAAAGTAAAGCTTGTGCACACATACAGTATTTTCATGTGCGTGGCGCACACACACACACACACACACACACACACACACACACACACACAGACACGCAAACACCGAGAGCATCAGTGTGAAGCTCAGAATAAAGGAGCCTGTGAATTTGGCCAGGTTTCCGTGTCAGAAGCAGCCTGTATGTATGTTTGCGTTTTCAGGCTTTAGAAGGCTCTTTTTTCACACCCTGCTGTTTTCCCCTGATAATTTAATGTCCATATTCGTCTCTTCAGGCATTAAAACCCTCTGAAGTTCATTCTCTGTCTTTGTACTCTATGAGGCTGCACAGTGGGGCTGGGAAACACACACCACACTCCGTAGGTCCTCTGTTGTATTGCCTACCGAGTGCCCAACCAATTACCAAGTTCAAACACGCAGCTATCACTCTGTCTTTGCTGCTATCCTCTGATTTGGCCAGTGTTTGTATCAGACTTTTTCTTTTTCCTCTCTCTCTAAACTGAGCTTCTAATAGAGATGGATGTTGATCACAGCATGTTACTCACTCTCACAGATGACGAGGCATATATTCTAACTTAAAACTCCCATGTCGAATATTTTCTACAGATTGTCGTTCGTACCATTATGTTGACAGATTAGTGTCATGTCAGTTGCTGACGCTGACCGTCCGGGTGAAAACTGGTGCAACCGGTGTGTTGATTTCAGTATTTACCCTGTTTCTTTACCCTATCTTTACCCTATTACCCTATTGAAATTTAAACTAAATTGACACATGGAGCGCAATGGATGTTTTTAAAAAAGTTACAAAACAACTAAAGGAAAACCCTACATGACTTCTTTCTTTGCTCTCTCTTGAGAAGAGAGTTGAAATGAGTCACCGCTAATGTGCGCTCTGATGCCTAAAAAAAAGGCCATTTTTGCACAGATGATTCATTGCAGTTCATGAACCAATGTGTCACGCTGATTGAGATGAAGATATAATGGAGTCTCACATGTAAATTGGTGACTTATAGTTTTTTTCAAAGACTTGCACACAATAACTCACATGACTCATAACCGTGCGTTATTATCAGTTGTACAAATTCCCACAAGGATAAATAAATAAATGTGATGAATTCTCTTAACACAATGGTCACGGTATGAATGTCAGATTATTGTTTGCTAGCCTTAGAAGACAAGATACAGTTCATCATGAGTAATTGCTGAAAGTAAATGTAGTTACAATATGAATGTATTAAAGATCTGGTTTTGGCACAGCAAGAGTTTTGTTGCCAGTTTCCCGGTGGCCAATTGTGGTACTGCAACAAAACAATTTCGTGTGGTCCAAACCACATGGGTAGACAATGGTAAACAACTATTATAAAAACAACTGTTGACAAGACTCCTTAAAAGGCAGCAGTCACTTATTACTTTTTTACGATGAATGGACAGGAAATAGGGAAGGTACAGCACGGGCACGATGCAGCTACCCCTCTCCTGCTCGTAGTATTTCACTGTACAGTTATATTAAGTAAACAGTCGTGGTTTCTTGAAGACGAGGTAGGTCCTTCCAGCCTTCTTAAACTACCTGGACATTGGAGAGCCTCGTGATTTGTGAGGGTCAAAGTCCAATAAGATTGAACTTTTCGCAAAGCAAACGAGGCGGGTCAAACCGCGACCAGGAACGAGTACGTCCCACCCTGGGTTCCACTTACACTGCGACTTTCGAAAGGTGTCTCTTTTCTCGCTGCTCTGACGCCAATATTCCCAAACAATAAGTACAAAACCACACAAGAAAAAGCAGCCCATGAGCCAGGAACGATAAGAAAAAAATACCCTGCACGTGTCCCCATTCAGTCCTGTCACAGGCGTTACTGACCGCAGAGAAAGTCAGGCACACTGACCACGGCCCACCTGAGAGCAAAATTAGCATTTTTAATTACATTTTCTGAGTTTTCTTTTTTTAAATTCATTGTAGCATTAGAAATGTAAATGGTTATCTATCGGTTTTTCAAGACCCACCTCAAACTGGAAATTTTGGTGCCTCTGGGGGAGTGGCTCCCCTGTGAAGAGGTGATACTGAATTTGTTGAAGGTACAAAATGATACTGGGGCGTCACGCCTCCCTGTCTCCCCAAAAGTTAAATCTACGCTATCATTGTTGAGAGCCATCTACTCGATATGTGTAAGAACAACTTCTTTCAAAACCTTTCAATTGAAGACGTATCACTGCAACATTACAGACATTACAAATATCACACTAGTGAGTACGAAGTACTAAGGAATTTAAATAAAGCTTAAGTTGTTCGACAAGAATGCGGAGCCCCAGATAGTCCACTGTGTTGTCCCCCATCAACATGTTCTCTTGCTCCGAGGAACAGGCCCAGGCCTCCTGTGCGCACAGGGGCGGCTTTTCATTCTTCTTCTTCTGTGCGGGGAAAGGGTTCATTCTGTGGCAGGGAGGGCAGCTCATGATTTCCCCAGCGAGCCCCACATGGGCTGTAGAGATCTACCTGTCAGCACACCTGAGCTCCTCGGCACAATCCCGGCCTTTTTCTTGCTGACTCCACCGCCTCTGTTTACCGAGACGAGGCATGAAAAATGCAACAGAAGTCGCTGTCATTCGGTGTCATGGGGTCCGGGGAAATAACCTGAGCCAAGACGGTGTGGCGTCTTCACTGGGCCAATATCAGTAAAGACAGGTTTCCTCTAACAGCGAGCAGTGTGTCTCAGGAAGTACATTTTAGCATTCTCTCTCTGTAGAAAGCGCAAAAGATGGATTTAAGGAGAATCAAGCAGCACTGAGTAGACCATTAATTTGATAAAGCTGAGTTTGAATGCTTATAAAACTATGTTGACAGCCCCAGGGAGTGTGACAGCTTCTTCAATTAACAATTGATGCTTATATAAGAACATCCGTCTCTAAGTTATTCATGATTCCTTATGCCAGTTGTTGTCATAAATCCATATGTATGCAAGTTAATAGATTTCTGCCGCTATATGACAAGATTTTCCTTCTCCATCTGACCCTGCCATATGCCACAAGACATCTCTTTTGTCCATATTCACTGTCTAATTATAGCCAGGCTGTTTTGTTTTGAGAATACACCTGTGAAGAAAAAACGACCAGCAACTGTATGCAAACAAAATCAATTATGTCCAAGTTTTTACTAGAGCGAATACCTAGTCTTTTATGCATTGGGTTAATTAGACATTTTTAATATCTGTTGTATGTTGAAAAGTTAACACTATTTTTCTTTTTTTTCTTTTTTTTAATTTTCAGCCAACAGCTGGCATATTCTGTTAAATTTATGCTGTCCATTAACTCACAGCAAACAATATTCTGTCCTTTGTTATAATACAATCTGTGAAGATGCACAAACTGTAAATTGTGTTACAAAGTACAGGGCTGCTGTTGTGAAAAAAAAAGAAAAAAAAAGAAGACAAAACAAGAAAAAGAAAACGACAAAACAAATTATTTGGAGATGCAGTTTTCCCACCACACTAAGAGCATATTTATCTCTCACTGAGACAAACAAGAGACAAACGAGCTGTGCCAAACGAAACACGGGCATTAACATGCAGTTGTGTTTGCAGGTTCATGCGATGACAGAAGGGTGAACGTCTCTGACCCAGCCCCCAAACCCCACCCTCCGGCACCCCCACCACCTTCCCCCTACCCCCCCACCGTCACCCGCCCCCGCCCCCCCAACCACTCACACACACACACAATCTTTCACTACACCCACCCAGCCGCATATTAACTACTTCTCCTGCCACTGCTGGCGTATTCATTTCTCACCCCCCCCACCACCACCTCTTCTCGCTATTCTTAGGGACGTAATGTCACAACATGAGCATTTTACTATTTAGTGTGAAAGAACAAGGAATCTGACATAGTCACCTCACACGTTATTAAGGCATCAAGTTCACTAATTGTGGGTTGCACTTGAAAAAGAGCTTATCTTGAGAAATGCAATATGTTGTGGACAGGTGTGAAATATTAAAACAAAGTGAAAGAGAGAGAATTGATTTGATGTGTTGCTTTGTTGTATTGAACTTTGATATGAATTAACAGGATGAAGAAAAAATCATGCTCTCTAAAAAAGTCAAGTTTCTGACATTTTTTTCAGTCCATTAACTCATAAAGCAAAAGTAAAGTAAAACACAGGTGTAGAAATGAGGTTTTTATGCAACAACGGTGCAGCAGCATTCACTCTTGTTGGAGGCAGGTGTACTGCCAAGAGTGCGGCGTAATATAATTCAAGTAAACAACAGGTACAACATTTCTGCTCCAGGACCTCTGAGAGGAATAACATGAGGTAAAGGCATCATTTTTTTTGCCACAAATTAAAGCCACCATGTGTTGGGTTGGAATATTTCTGACTTTGGCACCCTCTAGTGGCAGCATTGAAAAAAGATAACATAAACCTTGCTGTGAAACCAGCAAATACTGTTGCACAAAATTTAACCCGAATTTACAGTTTGTCAAAACTTGTGGTTCAGGGGCACAGCAGGCCTGTCAGCTTTCGGGTTTCACCTCGTGTTGAAGTGGTGTGCACGGGGCTGTAGCAGGAGCCACGCTTGGCATTTAAGTTTTTCTAGCCTTTCCAGAACCAAAAAACTCAAGGAATGGATTAAACAGTGGGTTTGACTGCTCTAACTTGAGCTAACCAGGTTACTACCTACATTAGTAACTGTGCGTTAATCCCAAGGCCAAGGAGCACAAAATTAACCAAGTTTACAACAAGTAAAAGTCTCATGTTACATTTTTACTTATCATAGTAATCATTCTAAGACTATCTAGGTCTACACTGCTATACAAGAAAAAGGCTGTTTCTTTGTCTTCAGCCGGGACCAATAAAAAAAAAAAAAAATCAGCGGAAGGCAGCGTTTTCAACAAATCATGGAGCTAACATGCTTAATTATCTAGCAATCAGAGTCAGCAGTCACTGGCCGGAGATGGGAAGCTGCTTCTGTCTGAAATCAGGGACCCACTGTTTTAAAAAAAATGACTAGGAATTTCGATGGTACGGATAAATGTGCCACCCTTATCCATGTATCCTGCATTTGTGCCATGCAAGACTGTGACAGAGGCATAGCAACAGTAACTACGGGGGGCAGGGCTCAGTGAACCATCAGGAATTTTTCTGCAGACATAAACTTTTGCCATCAGAGTTCGAAATAGACTTTAACTATAGAAATTCTACACATAGCGGCTTTAAACAATAACCTTTTTTTTTCCCCTCATCACTTTGGTGTGACCCCATGTTAAAGAATAGAAATAAATACAGACATCTTGACAGGCCTCGGGTAGATTTATTTCATTTTGCATGCGCTTTTAAAATGGCAGAGGCTCGTTGTATGCGTTTTGTGTTAAACGACAGGTCACATACTGTAGATTACCCTCGTCAGATCATATGAATCACCGACCTTCCAACAGTATGGTCAGCTTGTTAACCAGGGTCTGTTGTGATATCGTCCCGTGTCAGCTCCACTTTAACAAACAGTGACGCGATTGAGAAATTGAAAAGGTATTTCCATATGAGAAAAAATAAATAATCACGGTCTGCAATTTTTCCGCGGACTGAAATATTTCATAATTACATCCCTCTTCAAATTATTTAGTTTGGAAGTTAGCTGGCAGTAGACCAACAAACAGGTTTTATTGCAACACAAACAGAAGCTTTTTTTTCTCCCCGAACGACGCGGCATCACCAACTTTCCAAACCGGGTGTAAAAAACTAGAGCGTGACAGCTACATTTAAATATGAAATAGCTGCAGATTTGGTTTCAGACCCCTTGTACTGTTTGCAAACAAAGCCACCGTTTCCACCAGAGAAAAGAGAATGCATTTAAAGCACCTCTTTGTCGTTGTACAGAACTGTGTTCCCTTTGTTTCCGTTTGTCTCTCCTTTTAGGGGGAAAGAATGGGATGAAATATTTTTAAACAGTAATTACCTGGCTGGGATCCGACATGTAGGGATTAATGGGTGACTGCGGAGCACCAGGTTCGGCAGTGTTTTGGAAGGTAAGGGTGTGTGTGTGGGTGTGTGTGTGTGATGGAGCGGCGGCGGCGGTGGCGGCAGTGGCGGAGAGAAGCCGAACACAGAGAACCGAAGACTGGCAGAATTCTGCTGCGAGTGTCTTTTCTTTATCCGAGCTCAAGTCACTGCTTCACGCCAAGTCCGTCACAAATGAACAAAACAGATTTAGCCCTCTCGTCTCATCCCACTCCTTCCAAATCCATTTGCACAACGTCTGTTTTCATGCCTCCTGAAACAATATTCTTACATGTTTGGGGTTATTTTTAACCTTCTTCGCTCTGGCCCGTTCTGTCACGCAAGTCGAGTTCTTACCGAGGAGTTAAGCAAATCTGTAATTGTGCCTTGTTCAGAAACCTGTTTTGCATGTAACTGACAATCACAAACAATTTCCGATCAATTCATAGCGCCACACAGTACTCGGAACCGCCTCTCGGCCGAGCCAACCTCGCCGACGTCGAAGAATGCTATAGTGCACTTTGTGCTTAGAACTCAATTAAGCATGTCCTTGGAGTAGAATATCTCTGAACTCTTTAAGTCGTTCGGATAGTGCAGAGAGGCGACGAGGTGCTCTTACAGATGGCGTGCGGCTCTGACTGTAATTAAACAGATCAGCGTCTAATACACAGTCTGATATCCGGCAGCAGTGCAGCCGAATCTCTGAGGGAAGAACTTCCCGAGGTTCTCAGGAGCATCTCAAGGTTGCCGCAGTCAGTAGATTTTTGATCTGCGCAGACACGGCTATGCAACCTATTAGTCATTTTTTACAAATGCTTTCGTGACTTGTTGCCACAACAGTAAATGGGGGCGACATAGCATTTTTTAATTGTTTGACTTCGTCACTGTGTAGCCTTCTACGCTGGAACATTGAGTAATTTGGATACACACAATATTACGCTCAAACGACTTTGCCTTTTTTCACAGCGTGAACTTGATCCGATTCACGCCGACTCCAGTGTGCTTTGAGAGCTTCAGCGAAAAAATCTGAATCTCAATCGCTCGCATTTGTCAAGTACATTCGATTTCTGTAAGTAACTAATAACAAATAACACACGGATAGCACAGGTTTGAAATCATGTTCCCATTTCAGAGACCGGTTGAATATTTGCGGGGGCATTTTTGTGAGCACGAGTCACACACTGATATTTTATTTCAGCATTTTCTTACTTGCAGTTGTCTTGCACAACCTCAAGTAGAAAAAATGACACCGTGACATTTCTTGCTTGATAAAATTGCCATCACGCTTTCCTTCGAAAGTCAAACAGCCTTGTCCCGAGTGAATGGCTGGTGCCGCCTCGTCAGTAACCGGCGTCAGAAAGGTGGAGTTTCGGTGGAACTGAGATGGGATGGGCCCGCGCCAGCCGGCATGACTGTGTGTCACAGGGTGAGGGATCAGTCAACCGAGCCCTCAGACACACCTTTATATGTTAACTACAGGTGACTCATTACATTGTTGAAAAGAAATAACAGAAAAAAGAAAGTTATGTTGCTTGCACAGTTGTATTGTTCTGCTTGCTCTATATAGGAGAGGATGAGGAGACTTCATAGTGTTACAAAGAGCACGTGGAGTCTGTCCTGAAATGGATTTGATGGAGTTAACATTACTCGCATTGCCTCTGTCTGACACGCGTAAGGCAGGTACAGTTGAAAGTTCTCCGTTTGGGCAGCACCCTTGAACACCTTAGAGCAAGTCATATATCGAAATGCAAAGCTGCCAGGACCAAAAGCCTGAAAAATAACAACTTAACGAATAAAAAAGGAAAGTGAGGAAGTAAATAATAGGCACGTTCAAAGGAGCAACTGTAAGTGATCAGGACCTGCAAGCTGGTTTTCAGTTTTCAATCTGCCTCTGTGCAGTGTGGAGAACCGGGTGGCACCGGCATACTGAGATCATCAAGTTACGAGTTCTTAGCAGCTACTAGCCTGTTTCAAACTAGTTATTTTCTAAATCAACTTGCACCATCGAAACTTATGAAATGTCATAGCCGGTAAAGGCTTTAGTAATGTGTAAATCTGTTGCTAGGAAACATCTGCGGCAAAGTCCAATCACAGGCAATCAGCCATGTAAACACAAAAGTCACTGCAGCATTACAGGCTGTGGCATAACTACCAAAAAAAACACAGTTTTAGGGGGACAGAGGACACATTAAACTTAACTGCTGATCTTTTGTAAATGTAGGTATCACTCTTTTTTTGATTCTTCAGAATTACATACATTGAGAAATTCGTGCAGTTTAGAACGAGTGTGAAACGTTTTGAACACATATTCTTTATAATAGGTGAGCATCCTCCGCAGCGGTGTACCAGCATGCCACGAAATAGTCACAGCAGACAGGCACATTAAATTAATCATGAACACACACAGCATTTCTGGAGATGAACGGTGGAACGGTGCCAATTAATGAATTAGACTGAAGTCGTTTTACCAAAGAAAATGTTATAGGTGCGTGAAAGTTGCAAAATGAAATGAATGTTCAGGAAGAGATTCCATTTTCTAAGTCAAAGTTCAAGTTCGCAGGACAGCTCCGCAACAGGGAGCTCAGCTTCACAAAGAATCTCGACACAATGACTGACACTGTGCAACACCTTATGAGGATTTTTCTTTAATTAATCATGTAGCTTAAGAAGCTTTATTTGCCTTGTTTCTTGAAGGTGAAAAGGACCAAGGAGTTTGATTAAGGGTGAGGCAAAACCTGATAAAAGCTTTTTTTTTTCCTCCATATGGAGTTTACCAATGAATAGTGCACTTAAAAAAAGTCAAGGTTGGAGCTTAATGTCTTTTTCATCTGTAATTCCAAGCTAATGAATCAAAGCCATTAATCATTTCACGGTATGAGATGACAGGCCGTTGGTGTTTTTGTTTTTTGCTTTTTCAACTTTTCAATTTTCATTTTCTTGGCAGAGTTTGAAAAGACAAAACAAAGCTGCTGAACAGAGGGAAATCAAAGCACCTATGGCTGGACTGTTAAGACTTGTGAAATTGTCACGCTTGTCATTTCAACAGAGCCCAGGAGAAGTTTCAAGGTTGCCGAATGCTTCATGAAACCTCCGAAATGTAACCGTTCAGTGGGAGTCGCTTTTTATGTCAGTAGCTGAAATTCTGAGAATTCATGTGAAGAAAGAAATGTCATGTCACATTTAGTTTTCTCTATAGTTTAAAGTTCAACTGATTTCCCTTTAGAGTTTTACAATACCAATTGATGCTTTTTAGCGGTTTATAACCATCAGTGGGGAGAAAAAGCAGGTTTTAGTAATACAAAGTACTTTAGTTCCAAGTTTTTTTTTATTTTCTTTGTCAATAAAAACTATTGTTGTTTGTCACAGAAGCAGGATAAATATCCTGGATTTATGTCAGGTGATAAAGCAGTAGGTCTCATAACACGCTCCAATAATTTACCTGCTCTAATTACAACAGCAATCATAAAATGTCAGAATGAAAAGCAATATAAACAAAGCATAACATTCAAGATGACAATATTGCACTGATTAATATAGCAGTGATGATGTTTGAAGTCATTTCTGTATTTAATGTAGATACCCCCGAGTAAAAAACAATGTCAAAACTTGTACACTGAATGAAAAGTGATTTTAATTCTTGTGTCGATTTATACAATTTATCCTGAAATAAGACATTTTGTTAATGACAACAAACAAAAAGTGACAAAGTGCTTAATTAAGACAATGGCAGAGATAGTGTCTGATCACAAAAGAGGAGACACATATTTTTGTGAGCAGATAGGCTGTTATCTGACAGTACGGCCGATAGGATCACAGCAGAGCCTTAAGAAATAATACGTTTTAGGTAGGGTGAATCGAGATCAGCATTAACGTGATCTGTGCCACATGCCCGTATGAATCTAATAGACTGATAATGGCGTGTCTCGCTGCTGGCGGAACCAATCTGGTTGCGATAAGGGGCTCGTGTTCGGGGGGCCGATCAGCTGCATCGTCACATCGGACCTGAACGTGAAAATATCTGTCATTAAGATCTGAAAACAACAAGGAGAAGCTGGCAAACCGGGGGAGAACACAGGAGATGTACAGATACACCGTGAGGAGCGATAACATCTACATCTGCTTTGAGCTGTTAAGTCACCTTATTCACATCCCATTGACGAGACAATGTTTTTTCAACTTATATTAAAAAAAAAGGAAATATTAAATAGTGTATAAAAGTCTCGTGTTTTCCCAGAAACGTGATTTTGTGCTTTTTTTTTAACCTCTTTAAAAACACAAAAATTAAATGTACAGATTAAATAAACAATTCTTTTCTCCTCTCTCAAAACTTTCAGGTTCTCTTTCACATTCGGTGTGTTTACATCGCTGACCCTCATTTGACATTTTCTTTGATATGATCGAACAGAGCAGTTTCCCCTTTCCCTCTCTCCTTCTCCATTATGGAGAAATTATTAACATCTGCTACACAGACATCAGGAGAAGTCATGCATGCCTTAATGGCCCCTTGTTTAGTCATTTATGGGTAAGCATGTCATTATTTCAGGATTTATGATCAACCAGATAGAGAATGCATTCTCCTGGAGTTTCACCTAGCAATTATTTATTTTGATTTTTATGGCAACAAAGTTTCCTATCCTCCCTCACTATCCAATTAATGCTAATGATCAAGCATGTCTTCGTGCTTTAGCTGCTCTAGCTTTTGTTTTTATCTGCGTTTATGTCCTTTGTTGGAATGTAAAACACTGTGTGATGAGCCTGTTTCAGGAAAAAGCTTTGTAGTAATAACTTTAGAGTGAAATGTACACTATATCCAAGAGGAGCCAGAGAATTTTAAAGTAAGCCTGTGAGTAACAATGTGCTATCTATTAATGCTCTATTTAAAGAGTTCAACCAGATAAATAAAAGGTTTCGTTTTCTTGGAAGTGTCTATCCATGCACATGGTTTGACTTTTCTGTATTTGCCGAGATTTTATATCTGCCTCCTAAACTTCTTTTTTTTTTTTGCCAGTGAAAATTGTCTACATTGAGGTCTGTGGACTATTTATTGAAACTGGAATATGAGAAAAATATGTATTTTTTTTTTTCATTCCTTGGACCACCACAAAAGAAAATCCACTTATCTTCATTGTGTTTGGATGGAGGCATAAACCACAGCAAAGTGAGTATATAGTGTCTAGGCTATATAAATGCCACTGGGGCTAAGTAAGAACAGTCCAGACCATAAGTACTTGAAAAGTTAAACTTTTTTTTTGCTCTTCAGCCCATTCAATTTGAGATAAAAGAATGGATACTACGTTAAAGTGCCAAGTCTCAGCTTTCATTTGAGTAGGTTTACGTCAATACAGAAAAAACTGTGTGAGTGATATAACCCTTTTACCACAGAGTGCCCAAAAGTTTAGGGGTTTCAAAAGCAATTGGACAGAAACACATGAAGTCATAATCATCATTTCATTTAATATTTTGTGGAAAATCCTTTCCAGCCAGCGACTGTGCCTGAAGTCTCTGACCCATAAACATCGAGAGACGCTTCCCTGTCATATCTTCCCTGGTGGTGCTGCCCCGGGCCTTCACTGCAGCCACCTTGCGGGTTGTAGGGTCTCGCTGTCTTTACTCTGGTCTTCAGCAAGAGCGCCGCTGCTCAGTAGGACTGAGATCAGATTATCGACTGACTCGGCCAGTCGAGGATATTCCACCCATTCACCCTGAAAAGCTCTTTGGTGCCTTTGGCCCGATTGTCGCTTTGTCAAGCTGAACGGTGAAATGTCATTCAGTGAGTTTTGATGCATTTGGCTGAGTCTGAGCACACAGAATGCTCCTGTATAACCTCTGGATTCACCCAGTTGCATCAGTCAGCGGAGAAATCACCAATAAATGCCAGTGTGCCAGTTCCCTTGGCAGCCATACATGCCAAAGCCGTAGCAGAACCAAGGCCATGTTTGACAGATGAGATAATATACTTTGGGTCACGAGCTGGTCCTTTTTTTCTCCACACTTTCCTCTTTCTGTCATTCTGAAAGAGGTTGATTTTTGTTTCCCAGGTCTGTGGAACTTTGTTTTCAGAATGCTACTGGTTTTGGTGAACTGCGGCCTGGCCTTTCTGTTTTTGAGGTTTACCAGAGGTTTGCATCTTGTGATGAATCCTCTGAAGTTCTGGTAATGACGTCTTCTCTTGATCGTCGACGAGGAAACATGTCCGCCTACACCCTGGAGAGTGTTCTTGAGTTTCTGTGCAGTCATAAAGGGGTTTTTCTTCACCCAGCAAATGATTTTTGCTCATACACGAGACTTCTCCTCCTCAGTCTACAAGCTTGTTGGCCGTTTGCTAGTTTTCCTGTGCACACCTGCTTTTTTTTAAAAATGTGCCCAACTGTTGATTTTGGCAAATGAACTACCTTTTTTTGAGCCTCACTATAACCTTCTTCACTTGCTTGGTCACCTCTTCACTCCTCACATTAACTCCACTTCAATCTAAATGGCAACATTTTCAAGAAACCTTTTGTAGCCAACTGTCAAATTACTTTTGAACCCTTGGAATTTGGGCACCATGTGTTAAGAGGGCAACATGTATATTTCACACACAGTTCTTCCTATATTGATGTTAACCTACTCAGATTAAAGCTGAGACTTTAACGTAGTATCCATTTTTTATTTTAATTTGAATGTGCTGAAGCTGAGAGCCTGAAGAACAAAAAAAAAAATGTGTTACTGTCCAAATACTTACGGTCTGGACTTAATGTTTCTTTGTGATTTGCAGGAACGGACCCTTTAAAACTGTGCTGGGCAAGATTCTCATGTCTAGTTAACTATTACCTTAACAAAATGGGGCCGAATGTCTCATCTCACTTTAATGTGACCCTGTGGATTTAACCCCATCAGCCCAGACGAACATCGGATGCCCGGTGCATTTCTTAGTACAGCAGGATAGAAAAACTGTCAACTGAACGGCAGAGACTGAATTCCCTGTCCGGAAAAAAGCAGAGTGTACGAATGTTAGATTGCTTCCTCTTTTCCTTTGGTATCCTGCAATCACTAGCTGTGTCCCAGTTCCGTACTCTATACTAACTCTAAGCAGGTTACGAGTATGCCGTGCATTCACACTGCAATAGGGACACATTTAAGTTGTAGTCAGTATGCATACAAAAAGAATGCTTGATACTTGATGGTTTTGTTATTGTAGAAGAGGAACCAGAACAGCTACTGCGCTCACAGCTCCAAAAAATGAAAATAAATTGTGAATGGTGGTAAGACACCTCCAGAAAGATCCTGGAAAAACGAAATAAACAAGATTAAATAACAATTATTACATAAATATTTAGAAACACGTGACATATTGGTGAAGTTTAACTGGGAGTGGCACTATAGAGTCACAGCTTGATAGATGTCTGACAGTGATATAAAACTGTAAAGTATCTTTACGTCTTTAATACTAAGTCCACAAACAATTTGCCATAAGTATTAGTATAAACTGTGTGCAGTTGGTAAAATAAGTAGTATCAGTAGTGTGGCATTTGGACACATTAGGTACTGACAAGTTGGGTCCAGTCGAACGTCACATTAAAGGATTTGTGGGTTTTGTCGTTCTGCTAAATTGCAGGCACTAACATTCCGAGTTGCCAAGTGCATCTTTAGAAATGACTAAATATACAGGCCCACAAGTAGGTAACGCGAGCAAGTAAAAACCATGCAGCAAAAGCTCATTAATATGTACCTTTCCCCCTAACACACACACACACACGCGCGCGCGTGCATGCACACCCATACGCCCACTCACGCTCGCGCACATCCCTGCAGTAGCGACGTTTTGCACAAACCTTGTCCCCCTGCCCCGGAGCAGCCTCGAGGAGACTGCCTCGGATCAAGGTCATCGCATCGCTCTGTCCCCGAAGCTGCCGATAGAGCAGTCAACGGATGAGGCCCGAGAACATCCACGGATGACAAGTTTCGCTCCGACAACGAGACTTGACATGAAGTGCACCTGCTGCTTCGAGATGATTGATAGCACAAATGCTAAAACAAATTAATCTCTAGACGATCGCGGTTGACAAAACAAAACCATTTGTGCATTTTCTGTCTGCAGTTCCGCGGGTACTAAACAGTAAAGTGGTGATTTCTGATTCCAAAATTAACACAGACTTTCAGACACGAATTCCTCTAATCATCTTTGGCAAGTTGAAGAGCACAGACGAGGCCTCTCTCTGACTTGCACCGAAATGGGGACGCACAGAGGGTGTGTGTGTGTGTGGGGGGGTTTCATCGCAAAAGCCACCATCTGGTGTTAGCGCGTGGTGTTGCTCACCATGACCGATTGTGTCATTAGATTATTGAATAATTAGAGGAGGGATCATGTCTACCCAGAGAACATGCCTTTCAAGTGTATTAGCGTGTGTGACTGAGGTCTTGATCACAAAGAGCTACATGATGTCCTCAGAAATGTTTTAGGAAAATTATAACTCTGGGCAAAGTTTGAGTCAAACAAACTCGTGCGGCTTTCATTAACTCAAAATGACAGGAAAACATTTTGTCAGAGTAGGTGTCGGGCTCTTTTAAACCTTTTTTTTTGTTTTGAATTAAAACTCTTAATACGAGAATCTAAAACCCTGTTTCCCTGTGTAGTCACCATATATCTCCCGGTGACTAGAGTGTCCCCGTTGAGCTGAGGGAGGACTTTAAATGAGTCTTACGTTGCTCCGGATGGGTGTGTGTGTGGGGGGGGGGGGATCTTTTATTAATGACGGCTGCACTTTGTCTCTGGTGAAATTGTCTCTAAAACATCAAGGGACTGCCTTTGAAGCCACCCACCTCTACAACACCGAGCTAAGTGGGTTTTCTCCTAATTTAGATCATACACTTACTGTTTAGCTGAAGGAAACTGTAGTTTAGGAACTTTCTTCGGGGCCAGGTGGGACAGCAGAATGAAAATAAGGATATGTTTGAAATCCCAGACTCTTATAGAGAAAATTAGTTTAGTGTGGGGAGGTGGTTCTCAGATTTAAGTCTGAGTCAGCCACAAATCTCAGATGGAAGAGAATGATCCCAAAATGAGATATCCACCCTTTGAAAATATTGACACCTACAGATCTCCTATAAAATAATTGTTGGCATGAATATAAAAAACATTATGGCATACTATTGAAGTTACAAGACGTCTTGAGACAACTGCTTCCCACATAGCTCGATTTTTGAGAACTCCAGCCTTTTTTCTTTCTCTTTTCTTTTTTTAAATTGAAGCAAATGTTTCTGAATTTAACAGCGCTGGCTGTAAAAAACAAAAAAATTTGCAGAACTTGCAGAATTCATCAGATTTTACAAGGACAGGTCACGTTGGACATGAGACACAGGAGATACAGCACGTATGCTAGGGTCGGTGAGTCTCTTCCAATGCCTTCCCTACAAAACACTTACCACAGTACAACATGAACTGGACCGTCTTGTTTCACGCGTTAATCACATGCAACACTTAAGTTTAAGCAAGTGAACCAACTTCAATTAGGGTTAGTATCGCACCTGAACATCGCTTATTTAATTTGTGCAAATTAGAGAAAGGGGAAATGGACAAAACTGCCCGCTAACTTAATTAAGAGAGTGTAAAAATCAATACTGTGTCAGTGTGTATCAAAGTCTAATCCCATCGGAGATCCTTTGACACGGTTAAGCCTGGGTTTTAACAGCTGTCACAGATCTGTCACCCACTCGCAGCATGCAACTCTAAATATTTATCAATAAAATCGGTATCGAAAAAGCATATTGTGAGTGCAGATGAAGCTGCACTGACATGGATGCATTGATCATAAATAGATTCCAATTCAGTGTAGTTATTTTTGCTAAAAGAAATAACTGGGTTGATCACTCAGTAAGCAATAATCAATATGAAAATAATTGAATCAATCTAATCATTTGAAAATATGTTACATTTTTCTAAAATGCAGCTAAATTGTCAATTGGCTCTTGGCTTTTGTTTTGATTTTTATTGGTAAATACAGTTTAAAGAAAATAAACATTTTAAACATTTAAGCTCTTATTTCCTTTGTCAGAATACCGGAAGCGAAGGCTAATGGCGCGCTTTGTTTCACAAACAAATATGGAGAGCGGCGAAAATGCGCGGGAGGTCAGTAATGCTTCCCCCGAACCTGGAGTTCAAGATACAGCAACATTTTGGCTTGTTGAAGAAAGCTAGGCAGGTGGATAAACATTTGTCGTGTGTAAACTGTGCGAAATTACACTTAAAAAGTCTGTAATTGAATCAGCTCCGATCATATTCATCCGGAAAACACCTGCCGAAGCGACAGGACTAACACTCATGCTGAAACGTCACCGTTGTCCGTTGGACGATTTATTCACAACCTTACAGCGTAGTAGTAGAAGATGCTGGACTTTGACACACTGGGAGAAAGACTATCTTGAGCCGTCAGCTGTGCCCTGATGAGTCAGTCCTTAAAGGACGGGAAGATGTGAAAAACAGTCAAAGAACTCCCGCCGCGAAGCTATGTGGATAGCTATACAAAGAACGGACGGGAGAGGTATGTTAGCGAAAGAGTCCACTTTATTTCTAAAGTCTAGATTACGTAAAATGTCTGTGTGTAGCTAAAACCAACATTAATGAAGCCTGCAAAAACTCCTACCTTCATGAAGCTTACATTTTTTTTTTTTACTTTTTTTTTTTAGAGAAGTGTTGATGCATCTGTACGGTTGTTTTGGAGACGGTAACATAGTCCGGCGTGCCGTTGACCAGTGTTGCTTCACACTGAGTGTTTCTGATGATTACTATACCCTCACAGTTATGAATGTGGGGGGGGGGGGTGGGCAAGATACGGAAACACCACCTGTTACGCAGTCCGATGCGAAAGGCTAATGTCAGTGTCAGTCTATGCGACTGTCACAACTGCCGCAGCGCTAGCCGGGCCGTTACTGGTGCAGCTGTAGCGGTAGCACTGCTATTATCGGTACCGCTACTGCTACCAACTGTTACTGTCAGTGCCACTAATACCGTCACTACATCCATTACTGCACGTGAGACTAAAAATGTGATGCCAGCAGTTTTCATCATTCAACCCATTTTAAAATGTATACATTATTAGTTTTTTTATGTAATTTAGGTTTTCAACGATCACTCGATTATCAAAATAGCTATTTTTTCTGATGATCAGCCAAATCGATTAATTGACTCCTTGTCTCAGCTCTAGAAAGTAGTTTGACTGCACTGCTGAATGGGCTCAGTTCTTTGTCTTTAGTGTTTGGCATGCAGGGGTGGAATCAAGTTCTCAGATCTTTCTTTGTAGTAGCAATTCCATAGTGTACAAATGCTCTGTTACAAGTTAAAGTCATGCATCCAAAATGTTACGTAAGTAAAAATACAATAGTATTAGTATCACAATACACTTACGCAGAATGGCCCATTTCAGAATAATTCATGTTACGTTATTTGATTATAATTATTGATGCGTCAGTGATATGTTGCAGTTGGTAAATGTGGGGGGGGGCTCATTTTAAATAAATTGCTGGGTAGCTTGTAAATATTCTCCCTTGAATCAATAAAGTCTTATCTTGACCTTTTTAATAACTAGTCAAAATGCATTTGTTGAAAATATTTTGTATCATTAATCTAAATCTGTAAAGGAACTAGTCACTACAGATATCAAATAAATGGAATGGGGGTAAAAAAGTCCAATATGTAGTTGTAGCGGAGTAGAAGTTTAAAGTAGCAGAAAACTGAAATACTCGAGTAAAGTACAAGTAACTAAAAAATTTTTACTTAAGTACAAGGCTTGAGTAAATGTACTCAGTTACTTTCCACCACTTTTGGTACGTGGCAATTCATGTCATAGCATTAAGTATAATTGCTGTCATTATGAAAATTGTTGATCTATAATGTTAAAGGCAGAACACCATGTTTATTTAATGTTCCTAAAATGTAGGCAATAGTTACTGGATTGAAAGATGACTTTTAAAAGATAATTTAACTGAATAAAAAAAAAAGTGAACTGCCCCACTGCACTGTGAGTCTTGTTGATTTTAAACTAACAATTCATACCCCTGTTCCATCATAGTACAAAACTGATGGCTCACTATGCTGGCTTGAACTTTTCAGATGTAAGTGCTTACCTTCTTCACTCGCATTTGACGGTTTGTGGTTTATGTTGTGATCACTGATGTCTTGTTGCACCTGCAAATCAGGAAATAATGCAGACAGTACAGTGACCTTTTCATTTATTTTTGATGTGGTTTTGGCAAAAGCAGCGTACGTGACCCCGTTTGTACTATGCCCCGGTGAGGAATTTCAGGCAACCGCTGGCCATGGTGTCTCACCGTTGATCGCCGGTCTTTGTCCTCTCTGCGTTCCATTATATGCGAGGTCCTGACCTTTACCACGTGGGTCCTTTTAAGCTCTGCTTGGAAAAAAATGCAGCAGCACTCATCACAATACACTCCTGGAAGAAAAAAATGAAACGAAAAAACACTTTCAACAACATGTGATATCATTCATGTCTGAGTCCCTGTGTAGTGACATTCTGGTCATGTACTCAGCTTTTTTTTTATCACACCAGTTTATTTAGAATAGTGAATTAAAGTGGCAGGTCTTACGTCTGTTATCTTGTCATCCACGTTGCCCTGAGACGTATTTGACAGGCTCTCTGACTCCCAGTCACACGGGGTTTTATGGCATTTCAAGCCTCTCGTTGAAATGATTTATGTGGTTGGCACAGATGTTGCACAGATCCTGATTTTTCATTCAATTACTGAATCTATCTTGCTGTTTTAATTATGGCTATGAAAAGTCCCATATCCCTCCTCTTCAGCTGCACTCCTCAGCCCACATTAAGGCCCTGAGATAATGTGGCCATCCATGCTGCTGTCAGGTACTGAGTAGGCAGGCTCTAGTAGTTTGGAGGTTGTGCCGTAGCTCAACAATAGCGCTGAGAAGTTTCTGAGTTTAGACGCGCAGTGACAGGGAGGACCAGCGTGTGATACATAGCATAATACCTTTCAGACAAAGTTCATTCTGCTTTGATTGTACAGTATGTGAGGGCCTGATGTCCCTGTGTGTCAGCCATCAAATTATGAAAATTTAATTTAGAAAGTTTTTCAGTGCTCCATGAATTTAATTATGACTGTAATTTACTTAATTGAGGAAAAAAGTAATGTCCACTTACTGCTGCAGTGCGTTATCCAAAAAGTAGAAGTGTGACAGTTTATTGAGTTTCTGGTTTATGTCCAGCTCCCGTGCTGAGTGTTTTATACAGTATGTAAGTAAGCCCTTTTCACATTTTCCTCAAATTGACGAACCAATTATGAGTGCTCTACTATTAACAGTAGTGGAGTAGATCAACGGGGATTTAATAGTAGACACACAATTGAAACACATAAATTGTACAGTACATGGATATTTGAAATGCTTGTGTATGTCGTAGTTATTGAAATACAGGAGTACTACTCTTTATGCAGGATCCAATTTCCTTACAAGAATCATTAAAGTTTGATCACAGCAGCTTAACTTTGTTTTTTATTTGCCTCGTCGTATAATTAGCACGTTAGAGGTTTGTTCAGCCATTTAAACTGGAACAGTGTATGTATATATAATGTGTGTATAAGTTTATTTTTTAAGGTACTGTAACTGTATCCGTGGCGATTCAGTGATCCAATAAGAGCTACCATTTCACACTGCCAGTAATCCTCGATACTCTTAAACATGTACACAAACATAATGAAAACAACTCTGACATTTCAGACGTTTGAATCCACTTGGTAGTGTAGAAGTTTTTGAATTTTTGTCGGGCAAAAACTTATTCTCAGCCTTTTCTCTGAACTTTATAAAGTGCGAGATTTTTTCTGTCACTCATTTTGTTTCAATTAAGGGTGTCACTTTCGTCAAACAGGGGCTAACTTGTTTGGAGGCAAATCTCATTCATTTTGTTCCAAAGTTTGTAACACTGCACCCTTTTCATCATTCTCACTTTGGCCTCTTTGAAGTGATATTCAAACATCCACAGAGCATTACTCTTGACAGTTAAATGCCAGCTTGTGTGGCATAACAAGTTGACACATCTTAAGTTGATAAGATAGATAACAAGATGCACATCCTCAGTTCTCGGAAGTGCACACCAGCAGCCGTAGTGGCGCTGCACTCATCTGAATCTCTCCTCAGTCCTTGGAGGATCAGCTTGGCGACACACTCTACCTGCCTTTTTTTTTTTTCTTCTTCTTTCTCTCTGAGGTTTTGTTTTTCCTACTTAAGTGGCTGAGCTCTTCTCCACGGTTCCAGCAGACCTCATGCATTTTTATTGCCATCTGGAGGATACCAACAGGTCTTAACAAGGGGGCTCTCGCTTTTAAAAACTGCTTACCATGGAGACGGACTCGGAGTTAACTTAGCTCGTTTGACTGGCCGTGCCCTAGTGTGTGTTTGCATGTCAGTCATCTGTTCATGCCCATGTGTGCGTGCGCGCGCACGCGTGTATCTTTGTTCGGGGGAAATATACAGTAAGAGCGGAGGGAGTGCTTGCTCACATATGCATCAGGATGTTTTGTCTGTGTCTGAATAACACCAACAATTCTTCTTGTCTCCTCCCTCCTCCCTGCTCCCGCTTCCCTCCCTTTCCCAGGAGCACCAGAGTTTGATGGGCCGTCCCAGACGCCGGTTGACATTTCGTCCCCAGTCCGACCGGATGCCGCATGAAAAATTCACTCAGGCGAGAAAGCCAGGAGGAATACCCAGCCCTCCCGCCCCCACCCCCGGTGTGTGCCTCTCAGTGGGGAGTGCAAGGTGAGCAGAACTTGGGCTTGTCATGGCTGCACGCCTCTGACAAACAGAAGTAGATGCTAATGGCAAAATCGTGACAGAGCAGAGTCCCACCACCATATGGCTAATTGCCACAACAATATCCTCTGTGTTATTAATCACGTTTTCATAGTGTGCCATGATAATTGGAATAATTAGGGGGGGAACAGGCACGGGGATGCCTCCGCAACACCCCTTGCTAGGAAAAACAAAATACAAACCCTGCGCAAAATGCGTCACTTTGCCCGCCTTGTCCCCCATGTTTGGTTCCTCGCTTCAGCCCAATAGCGTTCTCCTTCACCTGTCTTTTGCCTCATGCTCCCTCCTTTCTCCCTCCGCCCTTACTTTCTCATTCCCTCGGCCTCGTTTCCCTCGCTAATCGCTCTCTGGCTCCCCATTTCCCCATCTTGTTTACAGTTTTGTGGTGAAAAATGAAGTTGATAATTAATGAACACAGTGATTCGCCTGTCATGGGGACCTTGGCTGTGAGTCGTTTTGGGGTGTGGTGGGGGCATTTCAGGTAGCTGAATGAGGCCACACGCCCCGCTGAGTCTGAACAATGAGTGTTTGTGGTTAACCCTTTGTGGGCCGGGGCCGTTGCTTTCTCAGCAGTTTTTGCAGAGTAGTAGTGGCGGTTGGCACTTTACGAACCAGTGTGCTGTAATGTAGAGAATTGTCGCTTGTTTCTGCGGAAAAGACGTGGTCAATGAGTCATAGCTGCAAGCTTGTTATGGGAAATCATAAGAATCAGCTGGACCTGAAATTAAAAAAAAAAAAAAAAATGTATATTGTATAAAATCATAGATCCCTAGTGTAGTTAGGTACATCAGGCCTTCAAAATTTAATGAGCACTCCTCAAGCACTGCTCTTTATAGCGTCCCGTGGCCTGTGATTTTCCATTCAGCAGTCTGCTCTGCTGTTTGGCCCATAAATTTCCCTGTTTGTCCAGGAGCAACCCTTAACATCTCAGTGATAGCTCAGGCATTCTGAAAACCCAACTTTATTGATTCTGACGGCGAGTCAATCAATAGGACATCTGTAGCATTAGAGGGCTATTCCGGTCGTCTGGGCTCCCTCTGCCAAAGCAGTCCAGGAGAGAGATCCAACTTTTCTGTCCAAGTCCTAATGAAGATGTCTTTCCTTGAGCTGCCTGACCTCCATCTGAAAAAATAATGAGCCGACTGAGGGGATACAGAGATGGAGATCATCAGTGGGAGAGGAGGGAGTCATCATAGCGAGGCAAAGGGAATGAAAAAGGTATAAGTATGCCGGGGTTTGTTACTGCATCAGTAGTCATGGTAGTAGATCTATGATAAGAATAAGCTTCTTTTTCGACCACTGTTCTCTGTTTAATGGAAAAGCACTGCTCAGGTACTTTAAGCTGCATTGCCATTACACTTTCCATCATAATTTCTTTAAATGACTTGTAATGGGTCCAAAATTCTTATCCTGACATGTTGAAAATTTAACAAATCAATCAATCTGATAATGGACTAGGGAGAATAAATGGGAAAAATTAATAAACCAGTCCACAAATATATCTATTAATAAAGCAATTATTTAGTTGTTTTTTTTATCCATAATTTCCACACATATGACTCGATTTCATGTTGCCTCACTAGTCAGAGCCGTGTATGGGAAGTCCCAGTGTTTCCCATTTTAAACACATTACATTAAAAGTGAACTTCCAACTAACAGTCCCTCGCCTGGTCCCCTTGTAACACAGGAGACTCTGGACAGATATTTATACTACCTTACTTATTTATAATTACTTACTTTTTACGAGCGCCATCGAGCAGAGTCTTGAAGTCTTTGCGTGAAAGTTGGGTGAGGTCTGCAGAATCACTTGTTGTATATTATCATTTCACTGTTTCCTCTAATCACTCAGAGGGTCTCCATAATGACTACGCTCTCCATTTAAGCAATTAGCTTCTCTAGGGCACCCTGTTAACACCATTCGCACCTCCCTCCCTATCGCCTATCAACACTTCGGATGACACAGCCAAAGACCAAGGTATTTTTTCGCTCTTCACTCTTCCCACTCACTCAGTTCTTTTTCACAATTTCATTTCTTTTTCCATCATTCTCTCACTCTGTCATACACAGACGTGTAGCCTACATGCATGCAAAAACACACTTACACACATGCATATTCAAGCAGGTGCCCACACCTCACCGGTCTTGGATCGGTGCGTACACTGAGTTAGATCTAAATGTGTGGAGCCAGAAAATAAGGTTGTTGTTTTTTGTTTTTTTTTAAATGCAATTGTTCAAAGGTCAGCAGGCTAGCTAGTCTACCCAGACTAGCTAGCCTAGGCTGAAAAATATTCTCAGCCTACTAGCCTCTGCTAATTATTTGGGTCTCCGAGGCACCTGCCTGCAAGAAATGTTTATAGCCTGCCTGCAACTCCAATCTGTCACGCAGACATCAAATACTCTGTGATGTTATCTGTTTATAGTTGTGTTACAGACGTGTTTGATATATGCTGAGTAGGCAGAAAAGAATTACTGTTCTTGTATGGGATCAGGAGGGGGGCCTGGGATGCTCTTCTACCCCCCACATTCTCATTTCAGACAGTTATGGAACCAGAAATGGCAAAAAGCAGCTGCTCCTCTGACCATAAAGCCCTGAGCCGAGCCCCTTAATTGTCCCTGCGTAGAGGGGGAATTATTTCCACCCAGGCCCACCCTGGGGACCAGGAGATGAGGAAAGAAGAACATGCAGGGAGGGAGGGGCAGGAGGGGATGTGCGGCTGGACAAAATGGCAGCATGGATGGCAAGGTGTGGGTAGATTTTGGCACAGCCACCTGAGGGAGTAGGCGGCAGGTTGAGAAGTCTCCCTCATTCACAGCTCCTCTCAAAGCCAAAGACTTGAGACTGAAACTGGGTCATGACTGAAATCAGGGTGCTGTGTATGGATTTTGAATGTCGTATGTAGGCTGGTACTTTTATTCTTTTTATATTTTAAAACCATACTTTATTCAGGATAGTACTATTCAGATTTAGATTAGCCTCGTTAGACTAGAACAGTTCCTTGCATTGGCCATGGGAAATGTTAGTTTTTGATTGGCTGGCAGGTTGTATAATAGGACACCTTGAACAGTTAACTCTCACCAGTGAAACCGACCAAACCATAGGTTAAAGGTTAGGTTTGGATTTTTTAAAGTCTGTTTTAATACAGTTATGAGTCAGTGTTATAAATCCTCCTCTACATATTGGCGGTGAAGACCTTTCGGTAATGAAATGACTCAAAGCCACCGTCCTCACTTTTTTTTAATTAAGAGTATCAGGGCTAGGTATGTAATTGATCATTATTTTCTCAATTAATCATTTAGTCATTTAAATGTCAGAAAAAGAGTGAAAAATGCCCGTCAGGAAATAAAAGGTGACTTCTTCAAATAGCGTATTTTGTCCATCCTACTGTCTAAAAACACAAACATACTCAGTCTACAATGATATAGAACAAAGTAAAGCAGTGAATCACCACATTTGAGAGGCGGGAACCAAGGGTTGTTTGCTATTTTTGCGTGAAAGATCATTGAAACAATTAATCGAATATATCTATCAAAAATCTGTCGATGAACTAATCAGGTAATTGACAAATCACTGTCGCGTTAATCGGGATCCTTCAGATAGATAGATAAGGAGATAGATAGGTAGGTAGGTAGGTAGGTACATCAATTACTCTATTCAGCTCAAAGGGAAATCGCAGTGTGAAATGGAGACTAAAATAGACCCATAGCTATAATGAGGGCTCAGTATACACTTTACAATTGTGGTAGTGTAACATACTATAATATACTGTACATTAGTGCAAGATGGGTAGATATATACAATATATGGATATATACAAAGGTCCGGGTGAGCAGTCTGACTTGTTACAAGGAAGAACGATACTCTGGCAGAGGAGTGCCCTCTCTCTTTACTTAAATTTACTCACTCCTCACCTTCCCACAAACACACACGGTACTTTTATGACTCCTAAATCTTAAGCTACCGATACTTCTATCAATCTTTTAGCTAAAGATACTGGAATTTCTACTAGTGACTGCTAACCACTGTTTTCTTATTTTTTACAACGCGGTTCAAGCCCTTTTCATCAAAGGCCTCCTCCTGACTCTGCCCCCCCCGTCTCTCTCTCTCTCTCTCTGTCTCTGTCTCTCTCTGTCTCGGCCTGTGTCTCTCTGTCTCCCTCCCTCTCTCCGTCTCATCTCTAGAGGTGAGCTCTAGGTTGCTCCCCATATTAGTTTGCTTTCCACTTAATGAAGCGGCAGAGCATGAAGGTCCAAGCGATCCTAAATGCTGAGTTCATTAAACCAATGGTGCTTAATGATGACGGCAAAGGCACCCTCGACCCACTGGCTCCTACTGAGGGCGACCATTAGCGTCACAGCCAGCCAGCTGGGGGGAGACGGTAGCGCGGAGGGAGGGAGCTGTCAACTGTCACCAACACTGTCACAAGGACGCTTAGCCCCTGCTAAACGGCTGCAGCAGAGCCAAGGAAAGACACAAAACATAAACAACTTTTTACATGGTACGATATGGAATCAGTTACAGTGGTGCATACATCCTCAAAGAGTATGTCCCAGAGTATTCTTGTTCAACACTTCCTGATGGACATTTCAAAAATAATGATTCCATTAAAAATATCTTAATTTTAGAGCTGCAACTAATGACTGTTTTCATTATCAGTTGATATTTTGATTATTTTCTGGATTAATCAATTAATGCTTTAATCTGTAAAATGTCAGAAAACGGAGAGAATCCATCATTAATTCCCAGAGCACCAGGCACCATCATTAAATGATTTGTGTGGTCTGATTAACAGCGCAAAACCAAATTTATTACAGCGATGTAAAGTAAAAAAAAAAAATGCAGCAAATCCTCACATTTGAGAAGATGGAACCAGCCAATGTTTGACATTTCTCCGTGACAACTGAAATTTGACGACTGATTATCAAGGGTGTTGATGATTTAAGTGATGATAAACTATTACTACTACGATTTAAGAAGTTTCATTAACACTGAACATTCAACACTTTAATACAGAGTAAAAAGGGGGATTGTCTCGGGCAGAGTCCTGCGCCGTGTCGGTAGCCGCGGGTAAATAAACACGAGAAGGCAAAAAATTAAAAAAACAACAACAGGTGCAGTTTAAAAAAAACAAAACATCTAAACTAGCGTAAATTTATTGCCCTATCCAGCCTTCGTGATTTTTCTGAATGCCTACGCCACCACCCTTCACCTCTCAATTCATCATCATTGTAGGAACTGAGGATGCAGCCGACTGACAGCAGTAGGGCGGTCACGTTGGATGAGCGGGGAGAGTGTTCCTACAAAGTCGGTTTGTCTCACTTTGACCGAGTGCGTTGCACATCTGAATGGGACGTTGCATCACGCAGAGGAGAGGGCGGATGACCTTAGACCGGCCGTCATGCAGACCCCGTGTTAATACAGTCTGGACGAGTTTTAAAGTGGGTGGCCGTGTTACGGGTATGGGTCGGGTCGGGTCCGGATTTGATTTAGAGATAACTGCGGGTAACGGATCGGTTCCGGTACTGAGCCTCACGGGCGTGGAACAGCTGCACACTCGCAAAACTGGGGCCCTGCAGAACTCTGGTCTGGGGACTTGTTTACCTTGATGGAAAGGGCACTTGAGCTCGTTATTGAAAACCTGCAAAGACTAGATAACCCTTTCGTATCGCCTTACCTTCACTAACAGGGACAGTTTTTACCCTCTAATATTTTGCCTACCCCTTTCATTACTGCCAGATACAAATATATATTGAGTGGACTGGCCGAGGTTCCATCCAAATGTAGTGCAGATTTGAGCTGAATTTCTAGCAAAATCAGCAAAACAAAATGAGAAATGGTTTCCATCCACCAACGTTATGGGAATATTAAAAGTTGGTTCATCGAGATAAACATGTGCCGGTGCTAATTCTCCAGTCGGGTTAACCATTGCAGTAGTAGAGGGCGCCACAAGAAGCCGTAATTAAAAGAGTGCCAGTCAGATCTCAAATGGGGAAAAACACTGTAGAAAATGTGATAGAGATATGGCAATTATGCATGTTTTATGTATTAATTGCAGGAAGGTTAGAGTCTATTCATAACTCTACACAGATCAGTGTTTTCATCTGCCGCCGGTTTTATTTTCTTCAGCAGTCACATGCTCCGTTCATGTAATTTATGCAATAAGTCTGTTTGCACCAAACTCTTCCACTTCGGCTGACCGTAAAAACTGTTGTGATATTTAGAGTTTTTCTTTTTTCTCTCTGAATTGTCTGTGTTTTCCCCTCAACACGCGCAGATTGAAACCGTGTGTTAAAAACAGGCCGATGAAGACGCGTTTGCTGAGTGAATGCAGTCTTGTAGTATTAGTCCTTCTCACTAAATAGTTACTGCTTGAGGAAGGTCATTCCATTCTTGTGAAAAGCACCGAGCCTTTGTATTTAAACTATAATAAGCCACATACTGTCAGTTTCTGCTTCTTTACATTCAGGATCTGCCTCCCTTTTTACTGCATTTGCCCTTTCTTACCTCCGCAGACAGAAGTGTAAGGCTGAAGTACTTAATCAAAGGTACTTCACAAGGTATTTAAATAAGCCTTCTGGAAAAGGAAAGTCCACTCTTCAGTCCAATGTTCTGTTCTGTCTTTTGCTTAAGACTGCGTGTGGCCACTTCACCGCATAAATGAAGCACGCGCGCACACACACACACACACACACAGATGAGTACACGCACGCACACGTACACACACAGACTGCCTGTGATTTCCATGCAGCCCTCAGAGGACACACTAATGTATCCAAATATATTTACAACAGATGTTGCATTTTATTTTTCATGATAAAAACCCATTTCAGAAAATTTACTTCATAATGGGCAAAGCAAGTTTTTCTTCTCTCTCTCTTTCTTTTTTGTCTTCTCCTGAGGTCCCTCCCATGTACAGTGAGAGAAGTGCACCACCTAATGGCTGTAAACGTCTCCTCTGTCAAACTTTCACTTTGCAGTGTGCGTTTACGGTCGATAATGAGTATTCTCTAAAACCGACAGTTGGCCCGTAGGGTCCAAATAACGCGGCTCCTGACTTGCCGACCGCGGCAGTGACTGCCCGCCGAGGTGACGTCCTCAGGTGTCTTGTTTGGTCTGAGCCACAGCACGAAACCCAACGAGAGCCAACTTGAAATGAATATAAAATAGACAAAAGCAGAATCCTCACATACGAGAAGCTGTAACCTGACCACGTTTGAAACGATCAATCGATTATTAAAATTGTTGCAGATTAAGTTTCTCACATTACCTTTGCATGTGTGTTTCCATGAACAGAGTTGCTTTCAGGAACGGCTCAGCATTTACTAATTCTATATTTCAGCATGGCAGTTGTAGAGTTTAAGAAATTATCAGACCTTTATAAAATAATATGGACTGTTGATACTGTAAGCACCAAGTCTAACAGTGAAAAAGTAGATTTAACTGTCATTCATTTAAAAATAACTGTGTTTACCATGTAAATAAAGGTATTATATATTATATTTATATTTGATTAAAAGTTATTTGGAAGTTTTTATTTGAAATATTTTGTTTATCCTTCTAATTAAAGTGAAATGAAAAATTGTACAATAGCACTCTTACGCAGCGTCAACTACGCTGTTTTATAGTTTGTGTATCTCTTTCATTTGAGTGGGAGGTTGGAGAGAGGAGAAGGCGGCGACAGAGAGAGAATGAAATAGCTGTAACTGTGGAGGACACGGGGGGTGGGGGGGGGTCTGAGAGGGCTTGAGCAGAAGAAAAGGGGGGCGAGATGAGGAGGATTAGGTGAGGAAGAGGACAAGAGGCACTCTCCCTCTCAGCCAGCCGGATGGGGAGAAAAAGAGTGACAGGAGAGAAAGCAAGAGGAGGAGGGGAGGGCGTAGCAAAAGAGCCGGAGAGACTGTGAGTGTGTGTGAGGGCTAAGTGAGGCCTTTATAAATGAAAGCAGATGCCTGGCATTATGAACTTGTCGGGTCGCAGATGGGGATGGCGATGATGGAGCACTTGACTCCCCGGATGGTTATCACTCACTCTCCTCCTCCTTTGCCTCTCAACTGCCTTCCCCAGCGCTCGGAGGGCGAGAGGGAGAAAGAGGGAGAAACAGAGTGGGATATAAAGAAAAAGAGACGGAGAGAATATCCACGGAGGGGGTGGACTTCTCCGCCGGTGATTAGTAGCCCTATTTAAATAACGAACATGAATACAGCATAAAGAGAGAAGCTTCAAGTCTTTTTCTTCCTTCTCCCTTTTGATTGATCTCGGCGTTGGTGTGCGGTGATTGATTGGATCGCCCGCGGAACATCATCCCACTAACTAGTCGCTCCGAGAAGGGTGTTTGTCACTGCCATTGATCTTCTTGTAAATGAAATGTTCCATTTCCAGTGCATTTTATTGTTAAATGCAGTTCATTAGCTACTCTGAGATTTATGGCCGTGTCTCCCATGTTGGGCAGGGGAAAAGAAGAGAGAGAGAGAGACAGGCTTGAAAGACACAAGGGGGGGGGTAGAATGGGAGCAGGGCAGAGACAAGTGTGGCTGGTAAAGGGCTGCCGCAGACTTGATAGATGTGGCCCAAGTTTGCCAAGAGATGAGAGATAATGATGGTGAAGAGGAGCTGACACTGAGCCTCCCGAGTACTGCACTTACACTTTTTGTCATCACTGTGGGAACTTCCGCACTGGCCTTTGTAGATTCCCCTGGCCTCAACATGTTACTTTCAGTGGTTTATAGAAATCATGGGAATATCTACGGCATATTTGCTAATATTCTTGTCTTTTATGACCGGAACGGATGAAAGAATGCCTGAAAGAGAGAAAGTAGACTCTGTGTTTTTGAAAGTTGTTCAGCTGGCTGTTATGGTGGCGGAAACATAAATCTTTTAATCACATTGCTGGCCCGCAGATTATTTTGAATGGTTTTAATCCACATAGTCATGTGTTTCATTCAGGTGGGTCCTATCTAAGCTTTTTTTTTTTTTTTTTTGGTCATAAAAGCTGCTTGTGATCCGTATTACCCCACCGGATGACAAAGTGGAGCTTTATGTGCGGTGTATCCTGAGGATTCCTCTCAGTATTTGGAGTGTGTGGTTATATACGATTACTGTAATGAACAAAATTGGAGTTCCGAAGGGTGAGAGAGGTTATTTATCGATATACAGCAGACGCTTACCTGTGTTTACCCCCGTGTTTTTCCAAACAGACCCGAAAATTATGAAGCTCGAGGAACTTTAAAATCCAGCCCTCAAAGATCAGCAGTAATGAGCATTTACAGGATATCAAAGTTTTTGAAGAATATTAATCCATCCACGTGCCCCTTAACGTTGTCAGGATTCTGTTCTGTCCTCAAGGCCATTGTTAGAAACCCGGTTCAACTTTTTCACAGCCCCGAAACTACGTTACCAGTGGCCCGCCGGTTCAGATCCCCTGACCAGCAGTGAAGGTCTGAGCGGGGAAAGTAAACGAGCAACTCTGTTCTCCCTCAGCAATCATCGCACATGTGCCCTTGATCAAGGCACTTACAGGAAGGCCCTAGGCTCCGGTTATTTCGGCGGAGCTGCCGAGTGGCCTGCAGCCGAGGACTGTGTTTATACTCGGCAGCTCCCAGGTGCGAAGCTGGGCATCTCTGAAAAAGAGCAAGCGTAGTCGGCTAATCTTTGTTTTCAGAAAAGGTCAAACTTGCCTAAGGCAAGATTTATACATAAATAATCCACCGGCTTTATCTGTGTAGGTCACATAATCGGACCACAACAGAGAGGACAATGCCAGGCTTGCTTTTTTTTTTTTCTTTTTTAAACTTTATGAAATTGTATCTTCAGACATCGAGCAACAAATCAGAACTTAAGTATAAAACATGACTGATCCTTTTCATCTTCACCAACAACTTCTAGGAAGAAAAGGCATTCAGTAGTAACACTGGCAACCGTTTGCCTGTGTTAAATTATGAAAATGTCCAAAAAGCCACAGACCACTGGGCTGCACCTATGCTCCTGCGATGGTGCACGTAAAAGTCTTAGCGAACCTATGCAGCGAAGGGCGTCACATAGGCACAGGGGTCACCGAGGCTCGCGGAGAAGCTGACACACTCATCTCCCAAAGCGCAACGCGCCAGGCGGACTCTAGCATCAAGCAAGCTGACCGGTTGATCGAATCGGAAAAGGGAAAAAAAAAAAATTCAAACCTTGTACAAATTGTACTTACAAGTGTAAAAGAAACAGCCATTAAAACACGTCCCCCTATGTGCCGCTGTTTCAGCCTTGGGCACAGCTACATACTCGTCAGACCAGTAGGAGAACTAAAGGTAGAACAATATCCCTGGACCTTGCCAACATGTATTTAAACTAGATGTTAAAGGTATAGAAGGAAGCGTGATTCGGCGTCTGCAAGGCCTATTTGTTACATCAGGTGAAGGTAAGAACTGTAGATCAGCCACTGAACAGCCTGCTTTTAAAGAGTTCCAGCAAACGCCTGTTGAGCCTCGCTAGACTACATGAAAGAAGCAAAGCATTTTTCTGGCATTGACCTCTCTCCGAAGCTCAGCTGAAATGGTCATTTTCTCTGCCCTACCTATCTTCTATCCTCTCCGGCAGAATAAAAGAGAGGTTCTACTTGTTATTTGCTCTTGACAGTGAATTTGCGGTTTGACACAAGCCTTGCCTCTGGATAATCACGGCTTGTTAAGAGTCTCTGGCACGTTGAGGAGCCAGACCACAGCACTGTTTGCCTGTCAAACAGTCTGACAGAGCGGGGCAATTACAAAAGCAAAGTTTGCTCAAACTCCTTGGTCTTAATGAAAAGAGGTGAGTGTGTGTGTGTGCGCTTGTGTGCACTTGTCTGTTTGTTGTTATGCACACACTCGTGCGCAACCAGCTGACCACTGTGGTTGGAGGGGTCTTATTCTGACAATGAAATCTCCTCCAGCCTCCAGGTTGCTTTATTTTTTATCCCATCACAACACCCCTTTCTGATCCTGCTAGAACTAGACCTGCGTTGACATTTATAATTAACTGACTGCTAACATCTGACTTTCGCTAACGTGCCGGTTGGACCTCCTGTCTGTGAAACGCTGCACTGAAAACACACTGTCGGTAGACGGATAGGTTGTTTCGGCTCTCCGCCTAACTTTCTACGTTCATTAACGTTCCACCTGCTACTCAACACATCATTTTCTAACACCGGTGCACGCTGCGACGGCTAGTGTTCCCAATACATACCGGGACGTACGAATGTGTTTCTTTGCACGACAACACGTGTTGCGCGGGATCCCTCGGCTGCGACCTAAGTGCGTTAGACTGTCGTGTAGCCCCCCTCAAACTCAGCAGCATGTAGGCTACAAGCATGTTCCAGTTTATATAAGGCTCTCATTTGATTTATTGCATTCCATTGTCTTCAGTATTGGAGAGCTCTTGCCAGCAGCGCCTGTTGATAGAGCCCTGACGTGAAACCAGAGCTTCCAGGCTTTAAAATCCCTTTTAACATTTGTAATGGCGGAACTGAACTCGCTAAAAACACATCCTTAGAGCATAGCCTCACTCATCAGTATGTTGTTTCGCTCTCTCCCTATGTCTAGATAAGGACAGTAATTATGAAAGAAAACCTATGTAAACTTGTTTATTTAAGTTTTTTGCAGTATTTGAAATCCCATTACATGGCATAAGCCTTAGCCCTTCATAGGTTAAATGTCCACATGCAAATCCAGTGGTTGCAACTGTGCTGGTAACATTTTCATGGGAGCTGTAGTTTTTGTTTTTGTTTTTTGTATGTTAAAAAATTAATTGTTGTATAACTTCTAAAATAATTTCTAATAGTAAGTGCTGTATTGGAGAAGAGGTTGTTCCAGAATATGGACAGTGATGCCCGGCAAACACACCTAATCTTTTTTCAGAAAGACCATTAAAAGAAATGCTGAACGGGAGATTGCATTAAATTTCAGAAGCTCCCTTTAGCCGATTGTGATTCGAAACGCAAAACTAAAATGCCCAGAAAATTCAGTAAACCTGGGGGCCATCTTGTTCTGCTGACAGTCTATGCCGCTCTTTAAATACAACGGATGTGCTTAGTAGGTAACAATAGGAGGACATACCATAATACTGGTCCAACAGGATGTTCTATGTAAACTCTAACCGTTTCTGCTGACCAAATGTTTATGCCCTTTTTCCGACAAAACACTTTGTGAGTCTGGTTTGTGAAAATCAGTTCCCTGTTGTAGACTTTAGTCACAGAAACACTTCACAGACTTGTTTTACCGATTTTATTGAAAATGCCAGGCTACTCTCGGCAGTATCACTTTTTCTTTAAACAGCAGTCGACGGAGAGCTGAAACCGAGAGCCGTTTTTGCCTTTTTAAGAGGCGGTTGTAGGCACAGCGGAGCAGTTTCTCACTGCAAGCTGACACCACCAAGGTTAGCCTGGCATTTTCACCAGGTATAATGCTTTCTGTGGGTCGTTGACAAAACCTGGCGGAGCAATGTATCAGCCATAATGGCAAACATTTCTCAGTAATGATAGGAAGAGACAACATAGTACCTTTTCATCCTGGTGGCCTGTTTTCTGTTTGTCTCATATAGTAACTTCTGTAAAGGGGAAGACAAGAAAAAGCCAATTAAACTGAATCAAAGCAAAATGCATACTGTATGTGTGATACTTACATTTATAGTGCAGATTAGTGTATATACAGTACATATGACATACGTCTCTGAGGTGTAAATTCAGTGGAATAAGTCAAAGGAGTCTGCGAAGCTGCAGGGGAAACATATTTGGACACTGCACTGAAACCCAGGGGGCATGATGGCATATATGCCTACATTCCCTTAAAGCGTAACTGTTAACAAGCTCGGGAAATAAAGCTGATGTTGTTGTTCAAGCACGAACTCAATTGGGCGACATCAGCCTTCGTTCATCAAGGGTTTCTGATGGGAGCCTAGAGGTCAGGCCCGCACTTGCAAGCACGAGTTCGCAGGTTCTCGTGGCTGAAATGCTCACACATCTGAATGGAAAGATAAGCATGAAAGGTTTCCGTCTCACTGCAGAGGCGCGGTTGAGCAGGCAGTGCATATTCAGTTCCTTTTACACAGGAAAAAACGAATCAAACCAGCCACATCTGCTGGTGAATATCTTGACCTCTTCGTAGTAAGTTTTATTCTGCCTATCCTATCATCTATCCTGCTTATAATAACTATAATTAACACCTGTTGGGACTGTGTTCGTTTTTCTCCAAAACATGAAGACAACAGTGAATATTAGGGGAAACATTTTTTATTAACATCTTTTGCTATTAATTTAAAGTGGGAACTCTCGCGATTCATGTTTTTGTTTTTGGCTTAGACGGCAACATTTTAAGCGGCAGGTGTTGATTGCTGTTGTGTTTCTGCGCCACACTTCCCAGGAGATCACTTGTCCGTGAAACACTGGGGTATGCTGTTTGATTGACATGTGCTGGCGTACCCTGACGTCGATTTTCCTCGGCGTTCCTTTTTTATTAGGTTAGGAAAAGACTACAAAGAGGCTTAAAAACCGGAAGAGAGCTTGAAGTAGTAGAAGGTAACAATATGTATCATAATGCAGCAGCTACAACCTTCTTGGGTTAAACACAGTATAAGGCAGTAACACACCATATGATCATTTAAAGACATGCCCACATGATAGTTTTTAGCATTCACTCTGTAGTCTCCAAATCAGTTTCCTTCTCTGACACAGACGGGATGTATTGAGGTTTTTAACCGGATTTATGTTAAATGACCTGGACCAAACAGACATATGCCACATGAGTTGGATCACGAGGCACACAGCCGACATACAACTTGCATTTCAACGCTGTAATTTGAATTGTTGCCGTGACTGTAATTAAACCTTACATCGTTCACCTGAGACTGCGGACATGATTTTTGGAATCACGCTAACCTGGCACATACCGTAGCCTGGATAACGATGGGAAAACAGCTGAAAGAACGTCAAATTTGGACTCACTGAGATGTTTGGTTTGCAAAACTCGAAGGCATATATCTGTTAGCGAAATAAAAACGGAGGGATTTGATGTCTTTTGATATCTGCCGTCACAAGGCTTTTTGACGTTACTCGCAGCTTATCCTGGAAACAAATCAGAAAATTTGTGTAACATACGAGTAATTGGCCAATAAAAGAAGATGCAAACACCAATTCATGCCAATTTTCTGAGAATGCTTCCTTTTTAGTGGCCCTCCTGTCCGGAGCAACATGTGCTGAGTATTGCCATAGCAGAGAAAGGGTCAAAGCCACTGAGTCAGTTTTTTATCTTCACTAAGGAAAATCTTTGTCGGTTTTGCAGTAAAGTGGTGTCTACAGCTTCACTTCCTCGCTGACAACGAACGAGCGCACGGCGTCACAGCCTAAACCTGCTGCCGGTGGCGACGCCAGGACCCTGAGTTGTTTCTCATCCATATTCAATCCCCCTGAATTGGGGACGGTGACATATGGTTGGTACTCACGCTACATCTCCCCCTCCTCTGCAAGAGAGATACAAATTCAGAATTAGATTTAACACTTCAATTCCCCGCTGACCAACAAGGCTGACACAATTACTATCCTGGAGATGACACACACACACACACACACACACACACACACACACACACACACACACACACACAAAGAGACACATACTGGTGTAATCCAATTAGAACACAGCCAGTGTTTCTGCTGGTGTGTTTGAGGCTGGATGTGTGTTTTACAGTTTGATAGAAATTCATCATGCGAAAGTTTTCACCGTGTCTGTATTTAAAAGAGAATAAGTTTTAGATTAGACTTGACCATAATTACTGAATGGAAATATTTCTGTTTGGCAGCCATCTGCCCAGCTAGACTCGTCTCCGAGCAAGACACGGAGTCCCTGCCAGCCGCGGAGCCGGTGATCAGTAGCCAACCCGACCTCCGACCTTCTTCTCATTGCATCGAACAGTTACCGTGCAAATAGCGGAGCCAAACTGTGACACATCGATAACTTTGTATGTTTATTAGCCGAGAATGTGCTGCAATTTATTTAGTCCAGTCAGTTGACATAGCAGCAGCCTTATTGTATTCCCAGTTTGTTGAAATTCATTAAAGTTTCAGCAGATTTCTCCACCGCAGCAGAAGTAATATCAATAAAAATTTTCTCTTCCATGAGGACAAGTGCGAGTCCTGAATGCTAACATGATATACTCTACGAGCTACTTTTACACATGAAACGACAATGTTCATGTCTTAACTATTAATTATGAACAGAGTATGTGCAGTCGAGGACCTTTGCTAAAAAACCTGCACAGGACTGGAAGTGGCCTCAGATGTCCCCTCAAAGACGATCAATGAGGAACAGCAAGAGGTGTGAGGGTCGATGTTGCCTTTCGATCGGTCGGTCTTTGGAAGTAGGTCCGCGAGGCAGCAGCTAAAATGGAGCCAGTCAAGCACAGATTACTATCTGATTTAGGGAACTTCACTGCTTGTGCTGCTTATAGTCGCTTCAGTTCGTCTCCTGTCAATCCCCGCGGCGGCAATCGTTTTTACAGGAGACTAGAGCACCAAATCTACCAGCTAAGTGCGTTTTGACAAACCTCCCACTGCACACACAGTTTAACAGCCCACGCTGTGTGATCTACGGCCAGTATGCAGCGCGGCCAACTTCAAAGTTCAGTTCCCCGCTGGGTGATAAAAATCACACTTAATTCCTGCCCTAAAAGTCACTGTGGAGCATCGGCGAGGACGCCGCTTAGGAAATCTGCCACCGAGGCATCAGCTTGGGTTTCACAACATTACATCACCTGTCTAATTGATCCGCTTGTTGGGGCTCATTTCATACTTGCATGGAAGTGCTGATGAAGGGGGTCTGGTTTTTTCTTCCCAGCCCTGTGTGCGTGTGTGCGCGGGCGCGCGTGTGTGTGTGTGTTTGCGTGCGTGCAGGGAGGCAGGTATTAGCCCTGACAGATCGCACTGTTAATTGCTAATTGTGTTTCTCATTAGGCGCAGGGGTGACAGGTGTTGTTAGAGAGTGTTGTGAGTTTGGTGCTCTCCCATGAATTGCGCTCGCTCCCCGCGCGCCACATTGCCGATCTGCTCACTAATGGTTCCCCCGAGAACTCCCATCAGCCCCTGGGCTCGATGCAGCGAGGGGTCGGCTTTAGATACTGTGTAGCAGCAACAGCCGCATTGGGAGGTCTCCAAACAGAGAGATTTGTCAACTAACACTTCCTTTTATCACAGTCAGTAAAGTACTGTGTATGTACAGAATGCAAAGTGTATTTGATCTGTATTTAATAAGGTACTAAGTGAAGTTTAAAAAAAAGTTACACAAATAAGGAAAATTTCACAGATGCTACTGTAAGATGCTGACATTGTTTTTGTTTCAAAGGTTTTTGGGCGTGGCCTCGAATCTCGAAAGGTCAGATAAGTCAGTTGAAGGCTATTATGTCGACAACTAAAATACCTCAGCTCACAAAATACCCTGACATGACGCTTGCTGACACTTTTCTGTATGAACCGGAGTTCTAAGGTTCACAAGACACCAAAATGTGACGGCGATACATGAAAAAAAATGGATTAGGATGGAGGAAAGGAAGCCTCGGATCTCCAAATGTGCTGAGCAATAAAATATTTCCCGAAAGGGGAGAGCTACAAAATCTCAATGGATAAATACTTTTTTGCATTTAATTTGTTTCTCTTGAATTTTAAGTGTACCTGGTCTCGTTCAAGATGAATGTCATGGTGAAAAACCCATCATATCATGTCATGTTACACATCAAACTGCCTTTCTTCTTTTGTTCCTTTCTCCCTTTAAAATTTACTTGGCTGTACAGGTTTTTTTTTTTTTGTCTGAATGTGGAGAAATGAGATTAGAAGATTCAAACAGCTTTTGTGAGATTAAAGCCCACTTGGAAAAAAAAGACTCCGGGTCAGTCCCCATCCTGTCTACTCTCGTTTGAAACACGTTTGATGTCTTTAAGACCACATTTACTTTCCCAGTTACAAGACAGAGAGGATTCTAATGTGATGCACATAAGACGTGTGGCATTCATATTTAAAACTACACTCAGCCATTTGAGCATAGCAGGTCAGTCATTCCACAACTCAGTCTTGTTTACACTGGGGACAATGAAATATGAAAGTGTGTGCTGTTTTATTGGATGTGGTAATTGCATCTTAGACCATCAGTGAGGACACAAATTGTGTCTTACTGAAGGCCTGATATGTATTTTGAGGCAGGATAATGGGCTCCTGCCTCATTTTTGTTAGATTGTTGTTAAAACATTTGCACATGCTATGCGCTCACTTCTGCTCTCATCACGGCAAAATGTGCAAAAATGAACAAACTGAGCTGGTTAGATGCCTAATTTCTGTGTCAATTACAGAACTTTTGTAAGTTGCTTTTCTTTATTTTGTCAAGGTTTATTAGATTATTAAATTAGGTTATTATTTCAAAGTTGAAGCACTTTTTATTAATCATTTTTCTTCACATTGAGTTTTATTGTAGCAACGTGAGCTTCACTTCAGCGGTGAATGTAACGACAAAAACAGACAATGTAGAATGCAAAAGCTTTCAGTTTAACATAAATCGATACATTTTAAATCTGACCTCGGACATTTTGTTCTATTATTTGGCTTCATGTGCCAGTTTCTGTATAGTACCTTCTCATCCTGGTGGCCTTTTTCTGTTTGATAATGGCACACGGCAAAACCCATCACACCAAGCGTTCGTCAGAGGACCTCCGAAGTCATCTTTAGCTGCTTCTTTTTTACAATTTATAAATATAATGAACACCTTTTAAAATATAAGGCGTCCAACAGCAAGTCACAACAAAAGCTGTATAGAGCTTATAATGTGTGATTTTTGTTTTTTTTTTTACTGAGACTATCAGTGAGGTGTTGATAGAGTGATAGTTTTTAGGTTGATGATAATTTTGGAGGCTGCTGTTCATAGTGTTGTATTGGATTGGATTTCACTATATAGTAACGCTCACCCTTTTGTAATGTACCTTTAGATTATATGGTAGTTTTATTTTACTCACTGTCAACAAACCACAATGGGTTCGAGTGCTTTAAGTACTTGCGGTCTTACCACCTCTGTCTGTGGCACTCAGCACCTAGCTTACTGGTTCCTCGTGAAGACTTCAAAAATGGGTAAACAGTGCATTTGTTGGGGACTATTTTTAGCGGATGACAGAAGACCTCAGAGGAACAGAGGAATGAGATATATCAGGCTTCGGCTACTCAGACAACACTTATCAGTAGGTTCCATTCATTGTGTGTTTGTTTTTGTCTTTTCGTTGGATTTGTTGGTAACAAGAAAAATATAGCAAATCACCATAAACAGCACAAACTATATCCTCAGAAATAACCATACAGTTAACACCTGTCTGACATTGTCCCCCCAAAAATGAATGTGAAAAATGATTTCAGTCTTAACAAAGGTTCTACTGTTAAAATACTGAACTGGATCACATTAAATGGTACAGTTTGTACAGTTACAGTTTTCAGAGCTGTTTGAAAGTTTTGTGCTTATTTTGGTTTTTGAACTTGGCCACCATCTGTATAGTTTACTCAAAAACTTAAAACATACTGTATTTAATAGAATATTCACCAAAGGGGGTTGATTGTTTTGGTGACTGGTAATTATTATTGTTGTACAGACCCTTGTGTACCTGCTTGGCATGCAGCTTTTCCTCTGTTGTCACTGGCCACTAATTACAGCCTGAGGACGAGGCCTCTGGACGGCCAAGTTTGAGTGAGGAGTGTCCCCATGGTGTCACATGCCTGTCCCTCACCGCTGCTATTAGCTCGGTGTCAGCTCCACTTGGCAGCCATTATTAGCCTGGGTATTAATGTCCTAGCTGACTCACTCAGATACGTAGATGAGTGCCTGTCACGGCACCCATGTGGATTTTCGTTGTTCTGGAGACCTCGTGGGGACGCACTTCAGCCCGGAGTGCTAATAATAATAATTACCCCTCAGAAGACAGTTGGGTCCCTGCTCGTGCAGCCATGTTTACAGTCAACTCCGTCTGGGTCCCTGAACGCTGATAATTCTTTGCCCGAGGGATGGTTGACTTTTAAAGCGTAATTAGATCGTTATCAGTGTACCGATATTGGGTGGCTTTGGCTCGGGAGGTAGAGCGGGTCGTCCACTAACCAGAAGGGCGGTCATTTCGATCCCCGGGCTCCTCCAGTCCGCATGTCGAACTTTCCTTGGGCAAGATACTGAACCCCAAACATTGTATCATCAGTGTGTGCGCGTGTGTGTATAGAAAGTGCTTTATGAATGTGTGTGAGAATGGGTGAATGTGGCATGTAGTGCAAAGTGCTTTGAGTGGTCAATAAGACTAGAAAAGTGCAATATAAGTATAGTTCGTTTACCATATTGGCATTTTAATAAACAGTGAAAAATGGACAGTCAGAGTTGTCCCTTGCTCATGTGATTAAAGGAAGGATATCATTGCCGTCGTTATATCACTGAAATGTAAACTTATCAGAATCTGGCTGGAGAACTATTTTCAGGTTGACCACCATGTATATTTCAGTCTTAATTTTGTGAAACAAGAACAAAAACTACATGTTTTTCTACACCAGAAATAAAAACAATCAAGTTAAAAAAAATAATCTTTGTAAACAAAAGAAACATTAAAATATGTCACAGTTTTTGTCAGTGAATGGACAGGGGTACGAAAAGGTGAACTGTGGGGGAGGTTGCGTTATCAAAGACTCAGCACTCTGGAAATACTACACACAACACGGTTGTAGAGTGAATACATACATTGCAGTAAATATAGGACACATTACCTTACAGGGGTCAGAAGTCAGAAAGATATGCCTCCCCGAAAGGGTTGAAAGATTTCAGCATTTATCTTATTTCAACAAAGACACAATTACACGATTGGCCCTCTATTGCGCACATATTATAATCACCCAATGGCAAATTGCCATTGAGGTGGACATCAGCAACAGTCTTCATGGCAACTTCTCCCTACTAAAAGACTTCAAGCATCAGGTCACTAGGACAAGATCACGTCTTCGGCAGCCCCAAAGAATGTGATATTTTGAATCAAAGGTGCAGAGGCGTACGGAGGCGGAAAAGAAAATACACGCAAAAGGAATAAATGATAAACCTTCATGCTTCATGCTATGTTACCTTCACAGAACACAGCCAGTTAGCATATCTCATGACACACCAGAACAACAAGTATAACCGCTGAGGTGGCAAGTGTGGAGGCATTAGAAGGCGTTTTGCTACAGCTTTATCCAGCTAAACATGTACATTCATCCATGACGCTGTGATAACTCAGCACCAACGGTGGCTATTGACACTGATGGCGTCGGTTGCTTAAGGGTGTGTTTCAGTTAGTTCCGTCATTTCCACCTGCGCTGTGAATAACTCAACCTCGCGAGTATTATATTATTAGTGTTTAGGATATTGTTGGAATCTCTCTAAGGGCCAGATTTACTCCAAAGTGGGCACTCTTCTGCTTCCAATATCTACATGAACATACGTGTTCACACCTGGTCGACGTATCGTGAAGGGCACGGGCAGATGAGAAAAGTTAGGTCACACGGGCCCTCGTGGCCAGGTGGATGTGGACGGTAGACAAAGATCAGGCTCACACTCAAACATTTAAATATATTTGTGGTTTTTAGTTAGTGAGCAATTGTTACACTTATGACTAATGCTGAATGACAATGCACTCATCAATAACATGCAATGCTCAAAATTTTTTATAAAAAAAACGACTGACTAAACTTTTGGTCAGTTGTCTTTCTAAAGGTAAACTTAAACAACAATCATTACCCTAAATGTGACTAAAACTAAGCCCAATTTAGCAATAACACTTTTAAACTAATACTAAGAGAGAGAAAGAGAGAGAGAGAGAAAAAAGGTGTGTGTTTTCAAGAGGGTTTCATTGGACTCTGCATGTCCATGCGATCAATCAGGTCAAGTTGAAATCACAGGAAGTGTCACTGTACAAATTGGATTGTGAAAATCAAAATGGTTGCGAGAATTTTATGCAAATTTGCAAAACCTGGAAGCTGCCTCGGTCTGCATTAAAGAAGCTGCTTATGTGCCTGATGGAGATCCATTATTATGGCTTTTGGGGGGAAATTCTAGTACAGGATAGTGTTTTTTGGAGATTTTGTGTCAGACTTGAGCATCCTTTTGTTTTACCGTTTTTACTGACCTAAAAATGGTAAAATTTCAAATATACATGATATTAAAGCTAAACGTCAGCTATCAGTTGCTACAGTCTATAATATATTGGTAATTGTGCTATTACTTCTTCTAACGTCATCGTCGTATTTTTCTTTTCGGTCTCCTCCTTGGTTCTTTAACCTTCACCTTCCCCTTTGACTTTTGCTAATGTGTCAGTTTCACCTTTCCACATGCTCTTCCGCTACATTAGCAACTGCACCATTGAGAACACACATACACCCAACACACACACACACCACCCTTCCATCTCCCAACTGCAGGTGAATTCGGGTCTCTGGGGAACTTTTTATTTTCCAGCACACACAGCAGATCCGTCCAGTGCCAATTAGCTCATTATCTAGGCTAACAACTTCACCAACAACCTATGCACTGGATGACTGACTGAGCGACGTGCAGCCAAGCTTTTGTTTTTACGCTGAATCTGAGCAGAAGATGCAAGACATCACACTGGGGAGTAACTGACTGCTGTGGTACATGGCTTTATTAATGACAACCTGTCGGTGTTCAGTTTCATACACTTACGTCAGCCGATATCAAGTATATCAATCTCCCACTTCTGTTCTGCCCTTGTTCATTCTATAAAATTTAAAAAATCAAACATCCAGACGCTGAAGTGCCACTTTGTTTTTGTTGTGTCCTTAAATTCAGTTAGAACCTGCAAAATTTTTATTTAACACCTAATACTCAGTTGTTTTAATTAAATTTAGAAAGGGATTAAATAAATAAATATGTGCATAACCGGATCTCACTGATTCAAATTAATCTGTATCAGCTTTATTTTATTTTTTTGGGATATTTCCTTGATTTTGTTCATCTGAGGGCAAGTTCTGCCTTTGTTCAGTAAAAACTCTATTTCCAGCCTGCTTGTCTTTTATTATTTCGTATGTTCTGCCTCCCTCTGTCTTGCTTGTGAATAAACTGGCAAACAGAGTTGATGATGAATCAGAAACAACTGTAATTTTCTGGGCTTTTAAGTGATATAGGATACAAGATCACCATGCGCTGCTGACACCGATCCTTACATGAGCACCACTGTTGCCCCGTAGAAGGTTCGCCACCCACTTAAGTGAGCTGTCCTGGAGCGGTGGCTGGTGTGAATGCACCGCTCTGATGATGGGATGTGACAGCAGATCCCTGAGCAAGGCTGAAGTGTCCACACACATCTTTGTCCCTGTCATACACACAAGAGTGCAGTCATACTGCACAACCAGTCACTTGGGCTTAGATTTTTGCTTTAGTGCAGGTTTGTGTGTGTGTGTGTGTGTGTGTGTGTGTGCCTTTCTAAATGATTGATGTTTTATGAATTAAATGAAGTTGACATGCATATCATGTACACTAATACCCACATAATCCTGAACAGTTGACAAGGCAACTTGCCCTGTCGAAAGCCTTTTTGTCATTTAGTCGATCAACGGAAAATTAATTGGCAACAACTTTGATAACTGACTGATGGCTTAAGTCATTTAAGAAAAAAAATGCTAAACTTTTGCTCGTTCCAGCTTCGCAAATTTGTGGATTTGCTGCTTTTCTGTGTTTTATATCACTGTAAATCGACAATGTGAATACCTGTTGGGATTGTGTCAGACAAATCAAATGATGAAAAGTCTGAAATTTGTGCATTTCTTCACTATTTTTCTGATATTATATAGACTAAACAATTAATTTATTAATCGGAAAAATAATCAACCAGGCAATTGATGAAAGTAGTCCTTTCAGTTATAGCGTGACGATAAACGGACATGAAGGCAGGTATTCTTGTAATATAAAAGTCAAATACTTTACTGCTCGGAAAAGATTGTTTAGAAAATTAGCTTCTTTTTCACATACTGCAAACTACAAGGAACTTATATCAAGAACATTTTTTCACGTCCAGTGCCAATGCTAGCGAGATTTAGGATTCTCCACGCAAACAGTGGCTATCCTGGCATTTACACAAATGTGAATGTGTTTGGCTGGTATTACCGCGTGAAACCTTCTCGTTGCCTGTGATTGTGTGTGGACCTAGGTTTGATCAGTCATTAATTTATGCTAAGTCCATGTAACAGCCAACCAAAATGCTGATAATATCTCACATGACTTTGACTAGGTCGCTGCTGATTTATAAACAACAGCAACAACGGTAACAAGGGACAACAAACTGTTAATAACTTGGACCCAGAAAAAAAAAAAAAAAATCCCCACAATTCAGTACTCTCAAGTTTGTATGTAAATCTCATTGTATTCCAGATATGGTTTAAATAAGTCCCAAATATAAAGTAGGTGTTAACCTACACAAGCTGAACAGTTAATGAAACGTTTGCAGAGCAAAATAGATGGTAAGACGTATTGTTGCATGTTTGAAAAATACACTGTTGGAAAATGGATGTAGCATCTGTGATGTCCCAAATGATCTGGGAGGTTTTGAAGTCTGGATTTGGGATCACTGCTTGCTGCCATCTTGGCAGCCACTGATGCCAGAAAATCGTAATTTTGGCAAAAAGGAGGGAAACGTGATGGAGCCGAGGAAGGATGAGCAAGTGGCGACTACTGGCTGAGTATGATAGGCTCAGTGACCTGTCAATCAAGCATAAACTCCTAAATGAGCCTCTCTTTGAGGTGAATATGTCTTGAATATGAAACAGGTGTTTTTTTTTTAAATGGTCACCTAAACATACCTAAGTGTAGAACCAAAATTCAGGGCTAAAACTAATGATTACTTTTTATTATTGATTACTCTGCCAAATAATTGTTCTATTATTAGTAATATTATTATTTTTCTTAATTATTTGGATCGTTTGTCATGTTTTTAAGGAAAAATGCGAAAAAAATTCACTTGTGCCACTTTCTCAAATGTGAACATTTTTCGGTTTTCTATGATAGGAAACTCGACATTTTATTCATTTTTGATTGTTGGTTAGAAAACACAAGACATTTTCATGTCTAATATTAATAAAAATAATTGCCAGATGTATTGATAATGACTATAATGATAATGACCTTTTGCAGGTTTTCTACTTACACACAGCATTGGGATAAAACACAGCTTTGCACATAAACAGTTAAAGTCTAAAAACTTGATTTTGACACAGGGACTCTTTACAAGACGAGGGCCAGAAATTTGCATTTTATCAAATTATGTGGACCCAAATGATATGGAGAGTAAACCTGGGGCTTTAGGGGCCCCTGAGCAGTTGCCATCTTTGCCCGGTTGGTGATCTAGCCTAATATTAGAGAAAGAAATGTAGCAAATCCTCAAAAACGAGAAGGTCGAACCAGAGAATTTTTGGCATTTTTGCTTGAAATTTTTGAAAAAAAAAAAAATGATGAATTGATAATTAAAATAGTTGTCAATTATTTTTCTCTTGATTGACCAGTTAACCACAGAATCATTTCAGCTCTACTGGAACTACATATTATAATTATATTTCAAGTGAGCAGTTCAAGGTTTTTCTCATTCACCTCAATACAGACTGGTTGGAACATCTATCGGCCATTAGAGAAACTGCAGCTTAATCGTATGCGCCCACATTTGCAGGTGAAACGTGGAGCTAATTGCAAGTCACAGCGTTCAGTCACCTTTGACCTTACTTAACTTTGAAGTTTAGACCGTGATTGGTTTGGCATATTGCTTTAAAACAATGCAAAGGGAACTGCTTATTTTTCTGTTATGTTTCTGCCAGTACCAGCAACACTGCTATAGATTGTAATATCAGTCGGTCGGTATACCACTGTGGTCCTTCACAACTATTGCATGGATTGTCATGAAATTTGGTGCAGACATACAAGCGTCCCCGACGCATAATGTTGATGCTTTGACTGAGATCTGCAGAGCGTTTGAAACATCTGCATGTTCGTTCCGACTGCCTTTCACTAGCATTAGCTTTCAGTCGTGGTGGTTTCATCCTAATTTGAAATATTCAATATGTGTAGAGTCTCGCTGTGCAACACGGGCCTGAAATCACTGCCAGTGACCCCGTGAAGCCTATGTTCTGCAAAATGATAGTTTGATGGTTCAGTCAGGTCCTGTCGCTTGTGTCTCCTCCTCCTCGTTTTTACCTGACTCCGTGTGCCATTCATCATATCAGTCTTCAGCCTAGCTGAGGTCTCCCTCCTCTACCCACCACCAAACAGTCCATCTAGATTCCACCCTCTCCTCCCAGCACACACTGTTTAAACAACCCGGTAAACATGTCTGTCTTCATTCATTACCCTGCTTCTCATCATGATCAAGCCTCCCGATTTAATGAGGCAAATAGATATTTCTGCGGTGATTGTCTCGCTCTCCCACAAAGTATTAAGACTATTAAATGGACACATCTGTTTTTAATTAGGAGCTAAAGTCACCTCGACGCTGCCTTCCATGTTAATGGACTCTGATTCCATCAAGGCTCCCTCAGCCTGACAAACAATGCAGCACAGTGTGGTTTCCAGTAAACAAAGGACTGAGAATTTGATAAGTGAGGAAGGATTGGGGATATTGGTACTCAGTCGAGACAAAGATAATCTATGTCCCCTTGAAAGTCTTTGCATTATTTGATTTATCCATATATCATATTGATCACAACGGATTGATAGTGAGTATGATATTTGCCCATTCAAGTATTGTTTGTTGCAGTAGCCAAAAGAAATAAGGTTAAAGGAGGGCTAAGGTTTAGCAGATTGACACTAGAGAAATCAGTGAATCTGTAGTGAAATTGTCCAATAACAGTCCCATGTTGTTGTCCTTCTGCCTGTTAAGACTTAAATTATTTCCGCAAGTACACATACAGCTGAATTAAATTAATCTGGTCGAGCTGGGTGTGGATGAAAAGATATACAGTACATCAACAAATCCTTCCCTTGTGGATAAGGATTCAAAGAAGGCAAACATCTCATATTTTCTGTTTTAGTCAAATAAATTAAAATTACATCAAGCTTTAATGAATTTCAGGTTGTAGCTATAGAATTTCTTTCAAAGGAGTGACGGTTGAAGAGTTTCACTTTTGTTACCTTCACAGTATAAAAGTTTCAAGTCCCAGTTTACGAATGTTTGCATATGAAAACGAGCTGCACTGATATCCTCAAAGGCAAAGTTTGAAACATCAAAAAAAGGTGTCACCTGACGCCCTCGGAGACTTCCACGGCCCTCGCTCCCCATGGGCCTCAGCGCCTGTCAGCATTTACATACAGCATTTCAGAGTAAATGTTCATTTCTGACTTTTTCTTTTTTTTTTTTTTTAAAGGAAGTGCCATATGCTCGCAGCGCCACTACAGTGTTTCCTCACAGAGGGAAGCTGCAGTGCATTGTGGGAGCGGGTTACTGCATTCCCCTGGCATGGAGACGAAAAGGAAGTGGGCAGGTGTGATACTCCAGGAGGCAGCTCCCAGCAGAATAAGACATTATTAGATGGAAAACAGCTTCAGGGGAAAGAGATGGAGGCGGCGTGTCTATGAGCTTGACCTGCCATCTAGTGGAAATCAAATTTATGTGCACAATTTAATTCAAATTACAGATTATTCTCTGTTCTTTTATTACAAATATTTTTACAGAGCCGTACAAACATGAGCCGTAGAGGCCTTGTTTTGGCTCCCAGTGGTCTCACACGTTCATGAAGAATCAATTTCAGGGCCAACTTTTACAAGGAGTAAGTTTTAAACCCAAACAATTCAGAGTGCATTTGTAGTACACAACGTTTTATGACAGGCTACCTATGCTGCGGAAATTCTGCAGCATCTGAAATGCGCTGACGTTGGCCCTTGCTCTCCTGTAAAACGGCAAACATCAAACATTAAAACAGGTCGTGGCTTTATTTAGAATAGGAAATGCTGTGTGGACAAGGTGAAGTTGATGTGTGCTACGGTGCCTAAGTGTATCACTCCCCCAGTGACTGTGCTAAATTTACATTACCCCTGTCTAACCACCAGGCGGCAGCAGATGATCACTTTAAAGTACATACGTATTTCCCCACTCAACATTTATCGAGGGAAACTTTTAAGCCAGTTATTTATTATAGCTCTGTTTTGTCTGTTTAAGATAAAATGTTTAAATGCAGTTGATCTGAGCAATATAAAAACCTCACAATACTTTTCTGTGAGAAAATGTGAGCTTTAGTTTTTTGGCTGTTAGAAACCATATAATCATAACTGCATAAACAAATATCACTTGATGCTCTCATCAATTGACAACTGTCAATGTTCAAAAGCTCTAAGGTATGCGCTGACAATTTTCATTGAAGGGGAGATGGCAATTTTTAATCAATATTTATAGTATAAAAGGGGACATTTACCTTTTCAGATAATAGCTGATGGACCTTCACACTCAGTCCCACTGTTTGTCTGTTGTGCAAACACAGTACTGTGGACTTCCTCATTTCTCTCTCTTAACAAATGGTTATTGTACCATACTGTTTCCCCTCTTTCTGATTCTCCCTCCCTGGTTCTTCCTGTAAAACAATGGATCATAACTCAGACGGGAACCAGCTGCTTCAGCAATTACATTAATATCTGTTGCAGAGTTTATTGGTTAGCCGGCCACTCTAATCAAGTCAAAGGAAACGAGGCTATCCCTCTTCGTAACAGATAGCTCACCGTCGATCTGCTTTGATTGAGAATGGATGTCATTCCTCTGCCATTAATGCTGTAGCGCACAATGTTCCTCTTAACCATTACATCCAGGCAAGGGGAGCGTGAGTTATGGTGTCAGGCACACAGGCAGCTCCGAGCAGTCGAGGAGAAATCGCTGGCTCAGACCCTGCCAACGTGCCTCTGAGCAAGCCAAGCGAGATGAATGGCCTCAGTGACCGCAGAGTTACATCAGCTGCTGTCACTTCATGTACTTTAGTGACTGCATTGTGCGAGAAGAAGGCGCCATTATGTGGCAGAGAGAGGCAAAGTATAGTCTAGAGTTTGTTTGGGGAGCTGGCAAAGGGAAGCAAAATCCTGACAGTGCAGTTATGGCACCGTTCCAAACAGGGCCACAATGTCCAATGGCAAGAACAAGTCGTTATTGTGTCACACTCTGAGAAATACTGTGGGCTGCAGTGTGACATTGTTCATAACAACAGGTCATTCAACACCACTTCCTTCCTGAAACCTCTGCCAGCTAAATGTTCTCACTTTTTTTTTTTAGCAGCAGCACTGATCAGATGAAGGATGATTATTCCAAAAAAAACCAAAACAATTATCCGAGAAAGGAAATTGTTTGATTTAGATTGGACAAATGGCAGTATAGGTTCATCTGTTAAAGGAATAGTTGTGGAACTGGAGCTAGGAGACTATTAGCATAGCTTAGCATAAAGACAGAAAGCCAGTTTAACATGGTGAAGAGCTAAAAAGCTAGCCTGGCTGTGTCCAAAGTCCATTGCTAAGCTATTTGCATAGCTTATATATAGTCATACCTTTATATACAGTCTTTATGCTAAGCTAGTTTAGCATAAAGGCATGAAGCCAGCTTAATGTGGTAACAGGGTAAAAAGCTAGTCTGGCTATGTGCAAAGTTCCAAAATACACATTTTAAAGCTCAAATTTTAAAAGCTCACCAGTTAATATGTTCCGTCCCTATAGAAACAACAATTTTTGGGTCTACAGGGAGTTATGTGCTGCAACTATTTCTTGGCAGAAGGATTAAAAAATATTAAAAACATTTGCTGGGGTCAGCTTCTCAAATATGAGAATTTGTTGCTTTTTGTTTCATTTTACATCATTGTTAATTGGATAACTTTGAATTTGAACTTTTGGACAGAAAAATAATTTGAAGACTCATCCTGTACTATGGGACATTATAATGGGCATTTTTCAGTATTTTCTGACATTTTATAGACTAAACAATTTATCAAAAAAAAGATGCAACAGATTAATTGATGATGGAAAATGGGCTTCAGGCCAGCAAGTAATCATTTGGTCCAAAAAGAGTCCAATGTCTTCAAATGTCTTATTTTCTTTGAGCAACAGCCCCAAACCCAGTGGTATTCAATATTTTTTTCATAGAAAACTAAAAAAAAAACGGCAAATATTCACATTTGGAACCAGAACAAAAATCTGCTAGTGAATTTTTGCCTTAAAAATTACTTAAAAGTAGTGGCCAATTAAATTTCTGTTGATCGACCAATCAAATAATTTACTACTTGTTTCCTCTCTAAGTGGAAAATATCCATTAGAAACACACTTTTAACACTGTTATCTAAAATGAGTATCTAAAATGCTTGAAATTTCAGTTTGAACTCTGAGTCTCTATCTAAAGACCATAACTATCACCAAACAGTAATAAAACCATAAAACATTGTCAGATGAATATGAAACAGACTGCTAATTTGGTTTTCAGTGTGAAACCTTGGTTGGTCAGACTGAACCTGTTCAATGTCCCTTTGACAACATAAAAACCCCTTGCTTGAGGATATAAAACACTTCATGGTTTAACAAGGTAACTTGTAAAACAGAGTGCCCTGATGGCTATTAATGATATAAATTTTCCCTCCATTAAGTGCAGTATCTTTTGGAATAAGCATGCCAAACAGTATCTCATCCTTTCCAGCTGAAAGAAACAGTGTTAAATGGCTGCTATATTATCCACGGCAGCTGCCCAATTTCTGGGACATTCCTCTCTGCCTCTGAAAGAAAAGGCCTGTCTTTCAGCCTTTAAGACCAGCACTGTGAGCATGCCTGCATTTAGCGAAGCTCCTCTGAACACTGCTCGTATATGCCTCCTCAGTCTGTCCTATAACTGTGCTGTGGGGCTCATGACTCGGTCGTGATCATTGCAACGCTCAATCTGCGGCAAAGACATTAAGTGCTGCTGAAGAGCAACCACTTGATTTCCACAAAGGGGGAAAGACGGCTCTCCGGGACAGGCAGTTTAGTGACTAGCAGAGCATGAAATATTCACTAAGAAAAGATATGGAGGGTGGAAAAGGTAACTGCCACTCTGTGTGTGTGTGTGTGTGTGTGTGTGTGTGTGTGTGTGTCTTGTGATGTATGCTAGGTCTGGATGCCTTAAGGTGAGGAGATTTTTTTTTTTTTTTTAGCGGAAGGCACAGAAACAAGTACAGATGTAGAAGTATGCAGTGATTTCTGGTAACTTGGCTGGTTTAATATCTATTCATTTAAGAATAAAACTGTCCCTACCCACTGGAACTTTTAGCTCGACAAGAGCTGCATGACAAAGCTATATTATTATTATACCAGTTTTTATAAATATTATAATATTTACGATCTTTTCACCAGGAATTTCTGTTTGGTCCCCGTCAACTTGTGTAGTAATCTTTGTTGGGAAATATTCTGGGCCCTAACTTACACTCATTTTCATTATCAAATAATTTGCTGATTATTTTCTCAATTAATCATTTAGTCTATGTCAGAAGATAGGAAAAAATATCCATCCCAGGTTCTGAGTCCATAGTGATGGCTTTAGATGTCTTGTTTTGTCAGGCCAAAAGTCCAGAAAACCAAAGGTATTCAGTTTAGAAAAATATGAAATAGAGAAAAACAAAAAAATCTTAATATTTGAGAGACTATTGTATTTATTTATGGGAATTTTGTTTGAAAAAATTATTTAAATGATTAATTGATTATCAAGATAGTTGTGGATAATTTCTCTGACTATAAACTTATCCCTGAATTTTATAAAATTTAGTTCATGAAATAAATGTCTGTTTGCTGTAGGGGTTTTATTTACTTCTTCTCACTTCAAATATCAATATGGAATTTGGCCAAGGTTGCCCGAACTGAGCATCTTGAGGGTTTTGGATTGATGGTTGGATAAAACAAGCAATTTCAAGATGCCACCTTGGGTTTTGAAAATTGACTGGCATTTTATGGACTAAAGGGGAAATCACTTAATTGAGAAAATAATCTATTACAGAACCTAAAAAAACAGTCTGAGCCCCAGGAGATGTCTTTCAAATTTTTGCAGTTTGTTTGTGTAAACCAAAGAAATTAAAAACTCTATAACTGCCTGAACCTTTTACCATGGGCAAATGTAGCCTGTGCTATCGTCGTCCATTATTATGACGATATACCCTACAGGCTCACACATCACTGACAGCACTGTACATTTTCACATGGACTCACTGCTGGGCTTAAATGTCACTTCTCTCCCGGCTGATGAGGCCAGATAAGAGGCCACGTGTCTCGGATGAGAATGGTGCTTACGGTGGAAGGATCGGAGGATGGATCAATAACCTGAGGGACCAAATGAAAAAATAGGAGAAGAAGAAACACGGTGTTAGAGAGAGGGAGGGATTGTGTGTGATGCATTCACTGACCTTTACTCCGTCTGGGACCTCATCTGTAAAAGGTATCTGGATGCTGTCACGGCGTGTCAACCACATTTGGCTGCGGAGAACTCCGCCGACATCATGGAGCTACCACAGCATACAAAGACATTTACTTGAATGATCCAAACAGAAAGCCTCTACACTGAGAGCATGTTCTGCGCGGCCTTTTGCTTTACACCTTGTCCAAACAAGTCTCGCTCAACTCATTCGAGTGCCACCACGCAGCTGTAAACATGCACACGATGATTTAAGGTTAGGCACAACGCTCAGGACCAGACACATCCATCCGTCCATCCATTCATCTTCACCGTGCTGCCGTTGCTTACTTCTGGGAATGTGAGAGTCCTTAAAGCGGCGACAAGGCCTTGTCTCTCCTGTCTGTGATGCTGCTGATTCATTCCAGATGATGTTTACTGTTACCCTCCACAATGACTCTCATATTGTTTGCAAGCCCGACTCCTCTGCAGTTTAAACCTTTAGATATGGATCATACTGTCTGCTTTCATATGAGTTTGAAGACCCAAGTTTGACACATTGAGGCGTATGTTTTGACATCAGCCTCTATTATCAAATTGTCACATTTCAAGTGATGTAGCTGTTGAACAAAGCACACTTCTCAAGTTTACAAAACTAAATCTGCACTTCTGCCCTTTCGCCAAGAAGCAGTGTTTTGGATAAATCAAGCTTTAAGCTGCAAGAAATGATCTGTTGACAAGCTGGTCGACAGAGAGAATTTTTTTTTTCCCCCTTAAAACTGAGTAACATTAGAGAAACCTGCTGCACTGACATTATAGAACAACGTTCAATTATTCCCAACAGGAACAATCAATGGCTTGAAAAGTGCAAACAGAAACCCTCAATTCAAACTCCCCTACGGCTAATAAAATCCATTTGACTTTATCAACATACTGTTACACATTAACGCTCATCAAAAAGCTCCCTAAAGAGTGCATTAGAGGGCCATTCTGGTGAGTTTACATGTTCCTCACGCAAATTTAATTGATTGCAGAGCTGTCTGTTGAGTCAAGAGAGAAGCAGGAACGGTCTTGTGCATGTATGTTTGCATGGCTTATCGGTTGGTGATACAACAGGTAAGCTTTTAACCTGAGATAAGAGATATCATAAAGGTTATCTCCCATTTAAAAAAAAATTATGATAATAAAATAAAATAAAAAATATATATATATGTATATGTGTATTTATACATATATGTGTATATATATGTGTATTTATACCTACATGTGTGTGTATATATATATATATATATATATATATATGTGTGTGTGTGTGTGTGTGTGTGTGTGTGTGTGTGTATATATGTATGCATATATATGACTAAACTGGAAACCCGGCACCCCCGTAGCCGATTACCAAGGCTAAGTGACAAAGTACCCTCTGAAAGTCTGCTAGAGGATGTGAATGCAGTGCTACGTACTATCCCTACTACGACTGTAACTGAGACCAATCAGCTGATATACACCACAGCAACAGTGATCCTAGAGATAGCTGGCTACAAGATGAACACCATAAGCCATAAAGCGCATTACCCCCCATGGAGAAGGAGGCTGGAGGCCAAGATCAATGCAACACGGAGAGAAGTTAGTCAACTCTCAGAGCTACAGAAAGGTGTGGGGACGAAAGGGATACCCAGGAAGTACAACAAGCTGTCTATACCTGAGGCACTGGAGACTGCCAAGCAAAGGCTCACAGCTCTGGCTACCTGCCTGA